>NC_133470.1:70301514-70601514 GCF_048565385.1 Saimiri boliviensis | reverse complement strand
AGGAAGGTTACACAGCAGCTGGACTGAGCCTGTGGTACCTCAACAGTGCCACTGCAGGCAGACAAAGGACAGACATCCTCCTCTAGCAAATCCCAGACCCCTGCATAACTAAAAAGGTGCCATATACAGGAGAGCTCTGGCTGACAACTGGTGGGTACCCTTCTGGTGGGTACCAAAGGAAATATCAGGCAGCAATACTGGCTCTACTACAGGCCCCATGGGTGTTTCCCAAGTAAGCAATGTCTGGACTGGACCTCCAGCAGTCCTAAAGCAGAGAAGCCTGACTATTAGAAGAAAAACTAAAAAACAACAAAATGAAATAGTTTCAACATCAACAGAAAGGATGTCCACTCAGAAACCTCATCTGAAATCACCAACTTCAAAGATCAAATGTAGACAAACCCACAAAGATGGAAAGAAGGATGAAATAATCAGAGACCAGAGTGCCTCTCCTCCTCCAAGGGATCACAAGCAAGAGAAAAATAAAAAATAAAAATAAAAAAAAATAAAAAAAAACAAAACAAAACAAAACAAAAAAAACAAACCAAGATAGAGAATGAGTTTCATGAATTGACAGAAGCAGGCTTCAGACTGTAGGTAATAACAAACTTCTCTGAGCTAAAGGAACATGTTCTAACTCATTGCAAAGAAACTAAAAACCTTAGAAAAAGGTGAGACCAAATTGGAACTCGAATAACCAGCGGAGAGAAGAACATAAACTACTTGATGGAGCTGAAAAGCACAACACGAGAACTTTGTGAAGCATACACAAGTTTCAATAGCCAAATTGATCAAGCAAAGCAAAGGATATCAGAGATTGAAGATCAACTCTATGAAATAAAATGAGAAGGCAAGATTAGAGAGAAAAGAGTAAAAAGAAATGAACAAAACCTCCAAGAAATATGGGATTATGTGAAAAGACCTAAACTACTCTCAATTGGTGTACCTGAATGTGACGGGGGAATGAACCCAAGCTGAAAAACACTCTTCAGATTACTATTCAGGAGAACTTCCCCAACCTAGCAAGGCAAGCCAACATTCAAATGTAGGAAATACAGAGAACACCACAAAGATACTCCTCAAAAAGAGACCCACAAGGCACATAATAATCAGATTCACCAAGGTTGAAATGAAGAAAAAAAACTGCTAAGGGCAGCCAGAGAGAAAGATTGAGTCACCCACAAAGAGAAGCCCATCAGCCTCACAGCAGATCTCCTGGCAGAAATCCAACAAGCCAGAAGAGAGTGAGGGCCAATATTCAACATCCTTAAAGAAAAGAATTTTCAACCCAGAATCTTATATCCAGCCAAACTAAGCTTCATAAGTGAAGGAGAAATAAAATCCTTTATGGACAAGCAATTGCTGAGAGATTTCATCACCACAGCACCTGCCTTGCAAGAGTTCCTAAAAGGAGCACTAAACATGGGAAGAATCACTCCCAGCCACTGTAAAAATGTACCAAATGGTAAAGATCAATGACACAATGAAGAAACTGCATTAACTAACAGGCAAAACATCCAGCTAGTAACAAAATGGGAAAATCAAACTCAAGCATAACAATATTAATCTTAAATGTAAATGGCCTAAGCACACCAATCAAAAGAAACAAACTGGCAAACTGGTTAAAAAGTCGAGATACATCAGTGTGCTGTATTCAGGAGACCCATCTCATGTGCAAAGACACACATAGACTCAAAATAAAGGGATAGAAGAAGATTTAACAAGCACATGGAGTGCAAAAAAAAAAAAAAAAGCAGGGGTTGCAATCCTTGTCTCTGAAAAATTGAACTTCAAATCAACAAAGGTCAAAAGACACAAGGGCATTACATAATGGTAAAAGGATCAATGTAATAAGAAGAGCTAACTACCCAAAATATATATGCGACAAATACAGGGACACTCAGATACATAAAGCAAGTTCTTAATGACCTACAAAGAGACTTACACTCCCACAAAATAATAGCGGAAAACTTTAACACTCCACTGTCAATACTAGACAGATCAACGAGACAGAAAATTAACAAGGATATCCAGGACTTGAATGCAGATCTAGACCAAGTGGACCTAGTAGACATCTAAAGAACTCCCCACCCTAAATCCACAGAATATACGTTCTTCTATTGTCTCCAGATTTTTAAATGATCACAATTCTAACTGGCTTGAGATGGTATCTCAGTGTGGTTTTGATTTGTATTTCTCTAATAACCAGTGATCTTGAGCATTTTTTTCATATATTTGTTGGCATCATAGATGTCTTCTTTTGTAAACTGTCTGTTCACATCCTTTGCCCACTTTTGAATGGATTTTTTTTTTCCCTGTAAATCTGTTTTAGTTCTTTGTAGATTCTGGATATTAGCCCTTTGTCAGATGGGTATATTGCAAAATGTTTTTCCCATTCTGTTGGTTGCTGGTTCCCTCTAATGGTTGTTTCTTTTGCTGTAAAGAAGCTCTGGAGTTTAATTAGATCTCATTTGTCTATTTTGGCTTGTGTTGCCATTGCTTTTGGTGTTTTAGTCATGAAGTCCTTACTTATGCCAATGTCCTGAATGGTTTTGCTTAAGTTTTCTTCTAGGGTTTTTATGGTGTTAGGTCTTATGTTTCTATCTTTAATCCATCTGGAGTTAATTTGAGCATAAAGTGTCAGGAAGGGATCCAGTTTCTGCTTTCTGCACACTGTTAGCCAGTTTTCCCAACACCATTTATTAAACAGGGAATCCTTTCCCCATTGCTTGTTTTTGTCAGGTTTGTCAAAGATCAGATGATTGTAGATGTGTGGCGTTGCTTCTGAGTCCTATATTCTGTTCCACTAGTCCATGTCTCTGTTTTGGTATCAATGCCATGCTTTTTTGATTACTATAGCCTTGCAGTATAGTTTGAAGTCAGGCAGTGTGATGTCTCCAGCTTTATTCTTTATACTTAGGATTGTTTTGGCTATGTGGGCTCTCTTTTTGTTCCATATGAAGTTTGAAGTGTTTTCTCCAGTTCTGTGAGAAACGTCATTGGTAGCTTGATGGGGATAGCATTGAATCTGTAAATTACTTTGGTCAGTATGGCCATTTTCATGATATTGATTCTTCCTAACCATGAGTATGGAATGTTTTTCCACCTGTTTCTGTCCTCTCTTATTTCCTTGAGCAGTGGTTTGTAATTCTCCTTGAAGAGGTCCTTTACACCCTTTGTTAGTTGTATTCCTAGGTAGTTTATTCTGTTTGTGGCAATTGTGAATGGGAGTTTGCTTTTGATTTGACTCTCTGTCTCTTATTGGTGCATAGGAATACTTGTGATTTCTGCACATTGATTTTGTATCCTGAGACTGCTGAAGTTGCTTATCAGTTTCAGGAGATTTGGGGCTGAGATGATGGGGTCTTCTGGATATACAATCACATCATCTGCAAATACAGACAATTTGATTTTCTCCTTTCCTAATTGAATATCCTTCATTTCTTTTTCTTTCCTGATTGCTCTGGCTAGAATTTCCAATACTGTATCGAATAGGAGTGATGAGAGAGGGTATCCTTGTCTTGTGCCAGATTTCAGAGGAAATAGTTCCAGTTTTTGCCCATTCAGTATGTTATTGGCTGTAGGTTTGTTGTAAATAGAAATAGCTTTTATTATTTTGAGATACATTCCATCAGTACCTAATTTGTTGAGAGTTTTTAGCAAAAAGGGCATTGAATTTTTTTTTTTTTTTTTTTTTTTTTTTTTTTTTTTTTTTTTTTTTTTGAGACGGAGTTTCGCTCTTGTTACCCAGGCTGGAGTGCAATGGCACGATCTCGGCTCACCGCAACCTCCGCCTCCTGGGCTCAGGCAATTCTCCTGCCTCAGCCTCCTGAGTAGCTGGGATTACAGGCATGCACCACCACGAAGGGCATTGAATTTTGTTGAATGTACATTCTGTGGATTTAGGGTGGTGAGTTTTGTGTATGTCTATTAGGTCTGCATGGTCCAGATCTGATTTCAAATCCTGGATATCCTTGTTAATTTTCTGTCTCATTGATCTGTCTAATATTGACTGTGGAGTGTTACAATTTCACACTATTATTGTGTGGGAGTCTTAGTCTCTTTGTAGGTTGTTAAGAACTTGATTTATGAATCTGAGTTCTCCTATATTGGGTGCATATATATTTGGGATCATTAGCTCTTTTTGTTACATTGATCCTTTCACCCTTCTTTGTCTCTTGATTTTTGTTGGTTTAAAGTCCATTTTATCAGAGACTAGGATTGCAACTCCTGATTTTTTTTTCTCTCCATGTGCTTGGAAAATCTTCCTCCTTTCCTTTATTTTGAGCCTATGTGTGTCCTTGCATGTGAGATGCATTTTCTGAGTAGAGCACACAGATAAGTCTTGACTTTTATCCAATTTACCAGTCTGTGTGTTTTGATTGGAGCATTTAGCCAATTTACATTTAAGGTTAATATTGTTATGTGTTAATTTGTTCCTGACATTTCAGTGCTAGTTGGTTGTTTTGTCCATTAGTTGATGCAGTTTCTTCATTGTGTCAATGGTCTTCACAATTTGGTACGTTTTTGGAGTTGCTGGTACTGGTTATTCCTTTCCATGTTTAGTGCTTTTTTCCGGAGCTCCTATAAGGCAGGCCTGGTGGTGACAAAATTTCTCAGCAACTGCTTGTCTGTAAAATATTTTATTTCTCATTCGCTTATGAAGCTTAGTTTGGTTGGATATGAAATTCTAGGTTCAAGGTTCTTTTCTTTAAGGACGTTGAATATTGGCCCCCACTCTCTTCTGGCATGTAGCGTTTCTGTTGGGAGTTCTGTTGTGAGTATAATGGGTTTCCCTTTGTGGGTAACCCAACCTTTCTCTCTGGCTGTCCTTAGCATTTCTTCCTTCATTGCAATTCTGGTGAATCTGATGATTATTTGCCTTGTGGTTGCTCTTCTTGAGGAATATCTTTGTGGTGTTCTCTGTATATCCTGGATTTGAATGTTGGCCTGCCTTGCTAGGTTGTGGAAGTTCTTCTGGATAATATCCTGATGAGTGTTTTCCAGCTTGGATTTATTCCATTCCTCACATTCAAGTACACATAGCAATCATAGATTATGTCTTTTCACATAATCCCATATTTCTTGGAGCCTTTGTTCATTTCTTTTCACTCATTTTTTCTCTATTCTTGCCTTCTCATTTTATTTCATTGCATTGATCTTCAGTCTCTGATATCCTTTCTTCTGTTTGGTTGATTTGGCTATTGAAACTTGCATGTGCTTCATGAAGTTCTGTTGTGGTTTTCAGCTCCATAAAGTAGTTGATATTCTTCTCTAAGCTGTTTATTCTAGTTAGCATTTCATCTAACCTTTTCTCAAGGTTCTAGTTTCTTTGCATTGGGTTAGAAGATGTTCTTTTAGCACAGAGAGGTTTGTTATTACCCACCTTCTGAAGTCTGCTTCTGTTAATTCATCAGACTCATTCTCCATCCAGCATTTTTTCCTTGCTGGTGAGGAGTTGTAATCCGTTGGAGAAGGAGAGGTATCCTGGTTTTTGGTGTTTTCATTCTTTTTGCACTGATTTCTTCCCACCTTCATGGATTTATCTACCTGTGGTCTTTGTAGTTGGTCACTTTTGGATGGGATTTCTGAGTGGACATTGTTTTTGTTGATGTTGAAGCTATTTCTTTCTGCTTCTTAGTTTTCCTTCTAACAGTCAGACCCCTCTGCTGCAGGACTGCTGGAGGTCCACTACAGACCCTGCTTGCATGAGGATCACCTGCAAGGGCTGCAGAACAGTAAGGGTTACTGCCAGTTTCTTCTTCTGTTATCTTCATCCCAGAAGTGTACCCACCAGGTGTCAGCCTGAGCTCTCCTTTATGAGGTATCTCTTTGCATATATGCAGGTTGGGGAGCTGCTTGAGGAGACAGTCTGTCCCTTATAGGAGCTCAAGTGCTGTGCTGGGAGCTCTGTTGTTCCATTCAGAGCTGCTGGGCATGTACATTTAAGTCTGCTGCAGTGGAACTCATAACTGCCTGTTTTCCTAGGTGCTCTGTCCTGGGAATGTGGGGTTTTATTTACAAGTTCCTGACATGCTGCTGCCTTTATTCAAAGATGCCCTGCCCTGCAAGTAGGTAGTCTAGTCCCAGTCTGCTAGCAGAGGCATTGCTGTGCTGCTGTGGGCTCTGCCCAGCTGCTGCGTAAACTTCCTTGCAGGTTGCAGAGGTACAGTTAGAACTGCCTCAGTAATGGCAGTCTGCCTCAGTAATGGTGGGCTTCCTTGGTAACAGCAGATTGCCTTGGTAATTGCAGACTGCCTCGGTAATGCTGGACTACTTCGGTAATAGCAGATGCCCTTCCCCACTCTGAGCTGGACTGTGCTGGGTCCAGCTGCACTTGCTGCAAAACTCTCATTCTCGAGCGTTTCAGATAGTTAGTCTTTGTGGGGGTGGGACTCACAAAGCCAGCTAACCTGGCTCCCTGTTTCAGCCCCCTCTTTTTCAGTTGAATGGGTGGCTCTGTCTCTCAGGCGTTCCAGGCACCAATTGAAATGGTCACCCAGATTTGTGTGAATTTTTGTGTGGAAACCCATGGCGCTGGCTGAAACAATCATGCTGGAAACTCGTGGCACTTGTCAGCCCAGGAATCTTCTGGTCTGTGGGAAGTAAAAACTCATTTGGAAGTGTGGTGATCACTCACCCTCTGTGTTGTTTTCACTGGGAACTGCACTCCAGAGCTGTTCCTATTTGGACATGTTGGATCTCCACCTTTGGTTATTTCTTTTTCCTGATTTTGGTATTCAGGTGATACTGGCTTCATAGATTGACTTAGGGAGGCTTTCTTCTTTTTCTATCATGTAGAACAGTGTCAACAGAATTGGTATCAATTCTTCTTTGAATGTCTCATAGAATTCAGCTGTAAATCTATCTGGTCCTGAACTTTTTTTGTTGGGAATTTTTTTTAAATTACCATTGCAATCTCACTGCTTGTTATTCCTCCATTTAAGGTTTCTAATTCTTCCTGATTTAAGCTAGGCAGGTGGTGTATTTCCAGTAATTTATCCATCTCTTCTAGGTTTTTTATTTTATACACATAAAGGTGCTTGTAGTATCCTTGAATAATCTTTTGTATTTCTGTGGTGTCAGTTGTAATATCTCTCATTTTGTTTTTAATTGATCTTATTTGGATCTTCTCTCTTTTATTGATGTTTGATGTTTCTAATGGTCTATGAATTTTATTTATCTTTTCAAAGAAACAGTTTTTTTTGTTTCATTTATCTTTTATATTTTTTTTCTTGTCTCAATTTTATTTAGTTCAGCTCTGATCTTGTTTATTTCCTTTCCTCTGCTGGTTTGGAGTTTGCTTTGTTGTTGTTTCTCTAATTCTTTGAGGTGACAGCTTGGATTTGTCTATTTGTGCTTTTTCACAGTTTCTGATGTGGGCATTTAAGGCTATCAACTTTTTTTTTTTTTTTTTTTTTTTTAGCATTTCCTTTACTGTAGCCCAGAGCTTTTAATATGTAGTATTATTATAATCATTTAATTCAAACTTTTTTTGTTTCCATCTTTATTTTATTGTTGACTCAGTGATTTTTCAGGAGCAAGTTATTTAATTTCAATGGATTTGCATGGTTCTGAAGGTTCCTTTTAGAGTTGATTTCCAATTTTATTTTCCTGTTATCTGAGAGAGAACTTGATATAATTTCGATTTTTTAAAATGTATTGAGATTTGTTTCATGACTATCATACAACGTATCTTTGAGAAAGCTCCATGTGCTGCTGAATATAATGTATATTCCACAGTTGTTGTTTAGAATATTCTGTAAATATCTGTTTTCACTTGTTCTAGGGTATAGTTTAAGTCCATTGTTTCTTTGCTGACTTTGTGTCTTGATGAGCTGTCTAGTGCTGTCAGTGGAGTATTGAAGTCCCCCATTATTATTGTGTTGTTGTCATCTCATTTCTTATTTCTAGTATTAATTCTTTTGTACATTTTAAAGCTCAAGGATTAAGCACATATATATGTAGAATTCTTATATTTTCCTGTTGGACAAGGTCTTTTATCATTGCATAATGTTCCTCTTTGCCTTTTTAACTGCTCTTACTTTAAAGTTTGTTTTGTCTGATATAAGAATAGCTACCCCTGCTGGCTTTTGGTGTCCATTTTTATGGCATATCTTTTTCCACCACTTTAAGTTTATGTGAGTCCCTATGTGTTAGGTGTGTATCCTGAAGGCAACAGATACTTGGGTGGTGATTTTTTATCAGTTCTGCAATTCTGTATGTTTTAAGTGGAACATTTAGGCCACTTACATTCAATGTTAGTATTTATATATGAGTTACTGTTTTATTCACTGTGCTATTTGTTGTCTGAATTTATTTATTTACTTATTTATTTATTTATTTATTTATTGTATTTTTGTCTTATATGTCCTGTGACATTCATGATTTAAAAAGGTTATGTTTTGATTTTATTTCTTTTCTTTCTTTCTTTCTTTTTTTTTTCTTTTTTTCTTTCTTTTTTTTTTTTTCCATTTCTTTTAGTGCTGGCTTCATATTGGTGAATTCTCCCAGCATATATTTGTCTGAAAAAACTGTATTTTTTTCTTTATTTATGAGGCTTAGTTTCACTGGATACAAAATTCTTGGTTGATACTTGTTTTGTTTAAGAAGTCTGAAAATAGGGCTGTGAGGCAAAAGCATGAGGTAATCTATTAAGGAATAGCTATCAAATTAACAGCAAATTTCTCAGCAGAAACCCTTCAAGTTAGAAGGGATTGGCGCCCTATCTTCAGCCTCCCTAAACAAAATAACTCAGAGATATTGTCTTGGTTTTGATCCATTGCTGGTGAGCTAGTGTAATCTTTTGAGGATGTTAAAAAACTGGCCTGGCGCGGTGGCTCAAGCCTGTAATCCCAGCACTTTGGTAGGCCGAGGCGGGTGGATCATGAAGTCAAGAGATTGAGACCATCCTGGTAAATATGGTGAAACCCCATCTCTACTAAAAATCTAAAAATCAAAAAAAATTAGCTGGGCATGGTGGCACGTGCCTGTAATTCCAGCTACTCCGGAGGCTGAGGCAGGAGAATTGCCTGAACTCAGGAGTCGGAGGTTGCGGTGAGCCAAAATCATGCCATTGCACTCCAGCCTGGGTAACAAGAGCAAAACTCCATCTCAAAAAAACGAACAAACAAACAAACAAAAAACTTGTTTTGTCATATAACTAGAACTGTTTCTCTGATTTCTTCTCATTTGGGTAGACTATGTCAGAGAAAAGATCTGGTGCTCAAGGGCTGCTATTTAGAAACTTTTTTCACAGAGTGCTCGCTTGATGTGGTGCTCTCCCCTTTTCCCTATGGATGGGGTTTCCTTAGAGCCAAACTGCTGTGATTGTTATTTCTCTTCTGGATCCAGCATCCAGCAGCACTACTGGGCTCTGAGCTGGTATTGTTGGGTGTCTGCACATCGTCCTGTGCTGTGAAGTGTTCAGGTCTTTCAGCCATGGATGCCAGAACAGTATTTGGACCGTCTCTCAGGACCTGCCAGAGCAATCCACTTTCTTAAAAGGGTCTGTGAATTATCTTAGCTTTTGTGGTATTTTCTTTCAGTTGTTCTTTGAGCAAAAGTTTATAATGCAAGTATGCACATGTTACTCTGTCCATCCGAGTGTGAACTACAATTTATTCCTGCCTCTTATCCACCATTTTTTCAATGATACAGTTGTCTATTCTATTCCCTTAGTTCATATGACTATTTTTATACCAGTACCAGTTCTTATAGTGCTGACTTCATAGTGGTGACTGCTTTCAGCATTTGTTTGTAGGAAAAAAGACTGTATCTTTCCTTTTTAAGAAACTTAATTTCACTGGATACAAAATTCTTGGCTAAAAATTTATTTTGTTTAAGGAAGCTAAAAAAGGACTTCAATTCTGTCTATGTTGTAGGGTTTCTGCTGAGAAATTTGCTATTAATCAGATAAGTTTTCCTTTATAGGTTGCTCAATGCTTTTGCCTCACAGTTAAGATTCTTTCCTTAATTTTGACTTTAGATAACCTAATGACTATGTGCCTGGGTGATGATCTTTTTGTGATGAATTTCCCGGGTGTTCTTAAAGCTTCTTGTTTTGGGGTGCCGCAATTTCTAGCAAGACCAGGAAAGTTTTCTTAGACTATTTCCTCAAACATGTTTCCTAATTTTCAGATTTCTCTTCCTCCTTGAGAACACCAATTATTCTTACATTTTGTCATTTAATGTAATCCCAAACTTCTTGGAGAATTTGTTTTATTTTTTTCTTTTCTTTTTTTTTTCTTATTTTTTTTTTTATTCTGTGTCTTGGTCAGATTGGGTTAATTTGAAAGCCTTGTCTTCAAGCTCTGAAGTTCTTTGTTATACTTGTGTGATTCTATTGTTGAGTCTTTTCAGTATATTTTGCATTTCTCTAAGTGTGTCCTTCATTTCAGGAAGTTGTGACTGTTTTTTTATTTATACATTTATTTCTCTGAAAAACATTGCTTTCATATCCTGTATCATGTTTTTGATTTCTTTAAGTTTGTATTCAGCTTTCTATGGTGCCTCGTTGAGTAGATTATCAACCTTCTGAATTCTTTTCTAGCAATTCAGAGATTACTTAGTTCAGATCCATAGCTGGTGAGCTACTGTAATCTTCTGGCAATGTGAAAGAAACTTGTTTTTTTTTCATATTAACAGAATTGGTTTTTTGATTCCTTGTCATTTGGGTAGACTATGTCAAAGAAAAGATCTGAACATCAAGCACTGCCATTTATATTCTTTTTGTCCCATGGGATTCTCCCTGGATGTGCTGCCTTGCCCCTTCCAGTAGAGATTTAGCTTACTAAGAGCTGGACTACAGTTATTATTTCTTTTCTGGGTCTAGCTTCCCAGCTAGACCAGATCTACTGGGCTTCAGACTGGTACTGGAGAGTGTCTGCAAAGAGTCTTGTGATGTGATCCATCTTCAGATCTCTAAGCCATGGGTTCCAGCAACTGGTCCAAGAGAGGTAGCAGGGGAGTGAGGTGGACTCTGTCAGGGACCTTGGTTGTAGTGTTGTTTAGTGCACTGGTTTTTGCAAACACTGGTTGTGCTGGCAGTAAAGTTGTCATATGGATGGACTTAGGACCTCTAGTTAGCCAGGAGGTCACAGGAAGTGAAGTTAGCTTTTTTTTTTTTTTTTTTTTTTTTCAGGGCAGTTTTGTTCTTTTATAAGTTTCTGTAATGGTTTGTGTTTGTGGGTCTCCAGCCAGGATGTATTATTTTCAAGAGGACATCAGCTGTGGTAGTATAAGGAAGATACAAGTTTGCCACAGGGTCACCTGGATAAGTACTCAGGGTTCTCAGGTAGTGGGTTGGGCTATAGAGATTTCAAGAGATTATGCCTTTTGTCTTCAGCTACCCTGATAGGTAGAGAAAGACCATCAGATTGGGAGCAGGCTTACATGCGTCTGAGCTCAGACTCATTGGGCAGGACTTGCAGCATCCTCTGTGGGAGATGGGGGTGAATTTTTCAGGCCAATGGAATTATGTTCCCAGGGGGATTATGGCTGCCTCTGTGGCATCATACAGGTTACCAGGAAATTAGGAAAAAGCCAGCAGTGACAGGCCTTACCCAGCTCTCATGCAGCCAGAAAGGCCAGTCTCATTTCCATCATACTCCCCCAGCAACACCAAGTCTATATCCAGGCAGCTGATGAGCAAGGATTAGAACTTGCCCCAGGTTACAGACCTCTCTGCTGAGAAAGCAAGCAGGGCTTTCAGGATTTGCTACTCCCCACCACAGTTTCTGTGCTCATATCTGCACTTCCTGTTCTCTCCCCACCCCCAGATTTTACCCTAGAAAATTTATGTTCAGTCAAAATTATTACAAAGTTTAGCTGTAAGTTTTCTATTTCCTGGGGTCTTTCCTCAATTCCACTGGGAACCCTCCCAAAGGAACCCTGTGAGATAAAGTAAAAAATGGGGGCCCTGGGCTTCCTTGGGGGCCAGGAGTACCTACAGGGCTCTTCCTACTTCTACTTTTATATTTCACTTGGCTCTCTAAATTTGTTTTGTCTTTAGGTAAGGTTAAATCCTCCCATGATCTGAAGTTTCGGGCTCCTCAGTGAGAATCTGTGTTTGGAGGTGGACTTTCCCCCTCACACTTCAGGCACTCACAATTTTTTGGCTGTCTCTCGATGTTTGTAGCAGTGAGTCACTTTTTTCAAAGGGTCTGTGAAATGTTTTATTTATTTTGGTATGTTCCTGTGGTAGTTCTGAGAGTAAAAGTTCATAAGGTGAGTATTCACACACTGTTCTGTCCATCTGAGTGAAAGCTACAAGTTAGTCCTGCCTTCTATCCACCATTTTCCACCTGATGTGCCATTTTTGATGCCCAATTATGATGCTTGGAATGATTTGGTGTAGTCTCCCTGACTGGGCATTCATGTGGCCATGCATCTTGCACTCAACATGAATGGCCACTTGAAAAGTCTCCTGAGAAAGTCTAAAACCACATAGAGTCTGCTAGGATAAAACATTTTTTGGCAAATTATATTTAATCTGTTTACCCCAAAGCAAATAAAAATCTTTGAAGAGATTATTTAATGTGAAACAAGTTATAATAGCTAATAAATACTGGTTGGTTGAGGTTCTTGAAAGGACAACTAAACAAAAGATGAGGCAAAAACATCATGAGTCCAAAAGCTGAGTAATCAGGACATTCCATTCAAATAAGGTAATTATTAATGTTGCAAAAGCAGCAGTCAAATGGAAAGCAATTATAGTTACTTGCTTAAAGAATGTGAGTGATTTTAAAATGCCATAATAAATAGCAATTGGCAAAAAAATTATAGTCAGCTAGGTAGTCTGGGACTACCATACTACTCACCATGGCTGAAAGAAAACTGAAAAAAAATGAAGCAGACAAACTTCTCTCCAAGTTACAGCACCAGAAATGTTGATGGCTATTGTGAAATCTTGTTTCTTGTCTTCTTAGTTTAAAAGAATTCAAGGAAGAGACATACAGCAAAGAATATTCAGTATACAACAACGTATTGCAAAAGAGAAAAAATACTCTGAAAGTTAGTTGCAGAATAGTCAGCACAACTGAGAGACAATTCAGATTGGGTTGCTCATAAGGATGAGATAACAATGACTGGCATTAAGGAGATTCCTTTTATGGGAATCTTACATTATTGTTCATAAGAGGTAGAAAAGGGTATTGCTAGTAAACATGTTATAGGCAACATTTGGCTGCACATACAGAGTAGCTGTACATCCTTGTTCATACATCACATGTCTCGTTAGCATCTTAAATCTCTATCCAGGGGGTGATTTTACTATTGTAAAAGCAAAGCATCAGTCTGAGGACAGGTAAAATCAAAATGTGCCTGGGCTTCCCATGGGAGAACTTCCCTACTAGAGAGTGATTTTCTTGAATGAGCTTTACTACAATGCAAATGCTGGGGCTTATTGCATTGATGTTGTGTCACACAGGTTGTTGCATCCTGAGGACATGGTTACTTCCTTGCCTACCTATCTTGCCTCAATAAAAACAAAACAATATGTTTTGTGAGGACTTAAATAATAATATTTAAAAGCTAAAAAACATGTTTTATCAGCTCTTTTATTGCAGGAATAGCCATGACCTTAAATAGCTTCTGTTTGTTAGTTCACTAGAGTGGCTTTAACAAAGTACCACAGATAGGGTGGTTTAAAAAATATAAATTTATTTTAATGAATTGGATCATTGGGTTGTGGAAGCTGACAGTCTAAGATCTGGATATCAGTTGAGTTGATTTATTTTGAGGCCTATCTCCGTTTGTAGATGGTTGTCTTCTTTGTGTGTGATTACATGATCTTCCTCCTGTACCCCTCAGTGTCCTAATTTCCTCTTCTACAAGGACACCAGTTATTTTGGATTAGGGTCCACCTAACAACTCGTTTAACTTAATCACTTCTTTAAAGACTGTATCTTCTACAGAACTGAAGAATGGATAAGAACTCATCAACCAATTATCTGCTGCTTTCTGGCTACTCATCTAACACATAAACACTAACATAAACTTAAAGTAAAGGGATGGAAAAAGGCAAACAGACACCAAAACTAAGCAGTGGTAGCTATTCTTATATCAGACCAAACAAACTTTAAGGCAACAGCAGTTAAAAGAGATGAAGAAATACATTATATAATGGTAAAAAACATTGTCTAACAGGAAACTATCATAATCCCAAACATATATGCACCTAACACTGGAGCTCCCAAATTTACAAAACTATTACTATTAGAATTAAGAAATGAGATAGGCAGTAACATAATAATAGTGTGGGATTTCAATACTCCACTGATAGCACTAGACAGGTCATCAAGAGAGAAAGTCAACAAATAATTAATTATTTTAAATTATACCTTGGAACAAATGAACCTAACAGATATATTAGGAACATTCCATCCAACAACCACAGAATACACATTCTATTCAACAGTACATAGAACTTTCTTCAAGATAGACCATATTATAGGCCATAAAATGAGCCTCAATAAATTTAAGAAAATTGAAATAATACCACTGTCTCAGACCACAGTGGAATAAAATGAAAAATCAACTCCAAAAGGAACCTCAAAACTATGCAAATATATGGAAATTAAATAACCTGCTCCTGAATGAGCATTGTGTTAAAAATTATATAAAGATACAAATTTAAAAATTATTCAAACTGAACGACAATAATGACACAACGTATCAAAACCTGTGGGATACAACAAAGGTAGTGTTAAGAGGAAAGTTCATAGCCCTAAACACCAACATCAAAAAGACTGAAAGAGCACAAACTGAAATTCTTTTTTTTTTTTTTTTTTTTTCTGCTCCAGTCAACCAAAGGGACACTTTATTGAGGCTTCAGGGCCATGGGTCCTGGGCAGGAGGCTGCCCTTCCAGGAAGGAAGAGGCTTATTTGACCTTCTTCTTGGGGCACAGGTTGTTGGTGTGGCCACACTTCTTCTTGCGGCAGTTGACAGCACGGGGGTGCAAGCGAGCATAGCACTTGTGGCAGATCATCTTGTCACAGTTGTATTTCTGGGCAAGCTGGCAGAAGGAAGGCTTAATAATGCCACCTCGCAGGTGCAGCACCCAGTGCAGGGTGGACTCTTTCTGGATGTTGTAGTCTGAGAGTGTGCGGCCATCCTCCAGCTGTTTACCAGCAAATATCAGAGGCTGCTGATCAGATGGGATACCCTCCTTGTCTTGAATTTTGGCTTTGACATTCTCAATGGTGTCACTGGGCTCGACCTTAAGGGTGATGGTCTTGCCCGTGAGGGTCTTCACAAAGATCTGCGTCTCTGCGTCTGCAACTTGGCAGCCTCGCTGAAGAAAAAGAGACAAACTGAAATTCTAAGGTCACACCTAAAGGAACTGGAGAAACAAGAAAAAATTAAACCCGAAGTCCGCAGAAGAAAGAAAATAACAAAGATCAGAGCAGAACTAAGTAAAAGTAAAACAACAAAAAAGCAATAGGTAAATGAAATGAAAAGCTGGTTCTTTGAACAGATAAATAAAATTGATAGATCATTAGCAAGATTAACCAAGAATAGCGAAAATCCAAACAACCTCATTAAGAAACAAAATAGAGATATTATAACTGACACCATTGAAATACAAAATATATTTCAAGGATACTTTAAACACCTTTATATGCAAGAACTAAAAAACCTAGAAGAGATGGATGAATTCCTGGAAAAATATCACCCTCCTAGCTTAAATCAGGAAGAAATAGATAACCTGAACAGACTAATAACAAGCAGTGAGATTAAAATAGAAATTTAAGAATTACCAACAAAAAAAGTCCAGGACCAGATGGATTCACAGCATATATACTTTCAACACTATTCCAAAAGACAGAGAAAAAGAGAATGCTCAATTCACTCTATGAAGCCGGCACCACTCTAATACCAAAAGCAGGAAAGGACTTAGACAGAAAAGGAAACTACAGACCAATATTCTTGATGAACATAAATGCTAAAATCCTTAATGAAATACTAGTTTACCGAATCCAACAACATATCAAAAAGATAATCTACCATGATCAAATGGGTTTCATACTAGGGAGCCAGGGATGGTTTAACATACACAAGTAAATAAATATGATATGCCACAGAAATAGAATTAAAAACAAAAATCACATAATCATCTCAATAGATGCAGAAAAAGGATTAGACAAAATTCATCATTGCCTTATGGTTAAAACTCTCAGCAAAATTGGCATTCAAGGACATACCTCAATGTAATAGAAGCCACCTATGACAAACACAAAGACAACATAATAATGAGTGAGGAAGAGTTGAAACATTCTCTTTGAAAACTGGAAAAAGACAAGGATTCCCACTCTCACTGCTCCTCTTCAATGTAGCATGGGAAGTTCTAGCCAGACCAATCAGACAAGAGAAAGAAATAAAGGTCATTCAAATTCGTAATAAGGAAGTCTAATTGTCACTGCTGATGTTATGATCACTTACCTCAAAAACCGTAAAGACACCTCCAGAAAGCTTCTAGAAATGTTGAAAAAATTATGCAAAGTTTCCGGCTACAAGACAAATTAACAGCTGTTCTATATATCAACAGTTACCAAGCAGAGAGTCAAATCAAGAATTCAACCCCTTTTTCCAATAGCTGCAAAAAATAAAATAAAATAACGAAATAAAATAAAATACTGAGAAATACACCTAACCAAGGAGGTAAAAGATCTCTACAATGAAAACTACAAAACACTGCTGAAAGAAATCATAGATGACACAAACAAATAGAAACACATCCCATGCTCACTGATGTGTAGAATCAATATTGTGAAAATGACCACACTGCCAAAAGCAATGCACAAATTCAGTGCAATCCTTATCAGAATATTACCATCATTCTTCACAGAATTAGAAAAAAAACAATTCTAAAATTCATATTAAACTAAAATAGATCCCTCGTAGCCAAAGCAAGACTAAACAAAAATAACCAATATGGAAGCATCACACTACCTGATTTCAAAGTGTACTATAAGCCATAGTCACAAAAACAGCATGATACTGGTGTAAAAATATGCACATATACCAATGGAACAGAATAGGAAACCCAGAAATAAACCCAATTACTTACAGCCAACTGATCTTCCACAAAGCAATCAAAAACATAATGTGGGGAAAGGATATCTTTTTCAACAAAAGGTGCTGGGATAATGGGGTAGCCACCTGTAAGAGAATGAACCTGGTTTCTCATCTCTCACCTTATACAAAAATTGGTTCGTGATGCATTAAGGACTTAAATCTAATACCTGAAATTATAAAACTTGTAGAAGACAACATTAGAAAAACTCTTGTAGACATTGGCTTAGGCAAGGATTTTATGACCAAGAACCAAAAAGCAAGTGAAATAAAAACAATTTTAAATAATTTGGATGTGATTAAACTAAATAACTTTTGCACAGCAAAAAGAACAGTTAGCAGAGTAAACAGACAACTCATAGAGTAGAATAAAATCTTCACAATTTCTGCATCTGACAAGGGACTAATATCCAGAATGTACAATGAACTCAAACAAATCAGTAAGAAAAAAACAAATAATCCCATCAAACAGTGGGCTAAGAACATTCATAGACAATTCTCAAAATAGGATTATAAAACAATTTTGTGAAGAGGCAAAGACTGAGCAGTTGTGGCCGCGTTGCTGACCTCAAGCAGATGTCTGCTTCTTGACATAGAACCTGGGACTAGGAGACTCAGAATCGAATCTCTTCTCCCTCCCCACTCCTGTGAGATTTTTTTGATCTTCAGCTACATTTCAGCTTTGTGAGAAACCTCAGCATCAAACACAATGGCCAGCGATGTTACCAACAAGACAGATCCTCACTCCATGAACTCCTGTGTGTTCACTGAGAATCTCAACACTCTTGTAGTCAAGAAATCTGATGTGGAGGCAATATTTTTGAAGTATGGGAAAATTGTGGGCTGCTCTGTTCATAAGGGCTTTGCCTTTGCTCAATATGTTAATGAGAGAAATGCTTGGGCTGCTGTAGCAGGAGAGGATGGCAGAATGATTGCTGGCCAGGTTTTAGATATTAACCTGGCTGCAGAGCCAAAAGTGAACTGAGGAAAAGCAGGTGTAAAATGATCTGCAGCGGAGATATATGGCTCCTCTTTTGACTTGGACTATGACTTTTGAAGGGATTATTATGATAGGATATACCCAGCACATGTTACCCAGCACGTGTACCTCCTCCCCCTATTGCTTAGGCTGTAGTGCCCTTGAAACGTCAGTGTGTATCAGGAAACACCTCATGAGGGGGCAAAAGTGGTTTCAATTCTAAGAGTAGACAGTGGGGATCTTCCATGTCTGGAAAGTTGAAAGGAGATGACCTTCAGGCCATTAAGAAGAGTTGACCCAGATAAAACAAAAAGTGGATTCTCTCCTGGAAAACCTGGAAAAAAGTGAAAATGAACAGAGCAAACAAGGAGTAGAGATGAAGAATGATAAGTCAGAAGAGGAGCAGAGCAGCAGCTCCTTGAAGAAAGATGAGATTAATGTGAAGATGGAGTCTGAGTGGGTTGCAGATGACTCTGCTGAGGAGGGGGCCCTACTAGATGAAGATGATAATGAAGATGGGGAATGATCAGCTGGAGCTGATCAACAACGGTGAAAAAGAGGCTGAGGAAGGAGAGGATGACAGGGACAGCATCAATGGTGAGGATGACTCTTAAGCACATAGTGGGGTTTAGAAATCTTATCCCATTATTTCTTTACCTAGGCACTTGTCTAAAATCAGATTTATTACCAGATCCTCTCCCCTAGTATCTTCAACACATGCTCACTGTTCTCCCCATCCTTGTCCTTCCCACATTCATTAATTCATATTTCCCTGTGCCTAGTCCCATTTTGACTTCCTTTGACTCTCCTAGTAGTTTTGTTAAGTCTTATCCTGCAATTTTTGCTTTTAATTTTGATACTTCTTTATGATTCAATAAAATGTATTTTTTTAAAAAAAAGATTATAAAATTGGCCAAGAAACATATAAAAAAATACTCAACATCACTAATGATGGGAGAAATGCTAATGAAAACCACAATGTGATACCACCTGATTCCTGCAAGAATGGTCATAATCAAAAAAATCAAAGAACAGTAAATGTTGGCTTGGATGTGGTGATCAAGAACACTTCTACACTGCTGGTGGGAATGTAAACTAGTACAGCCATTACGGAAAACAGTGTGGAGATTCCTTAAAGAACTAAAAGTAGAACTACCATTTGATTGAGCAATCTCACTCCTGCGTATCAAACCAGAATAAAAGACATCATTATTTGACTAAGATCCTTGCACAAGCATGTTTATAGCAGCGCAATTAGCAATTGCAAAGTTGTGGAACCAACACAAATACCTATCAATCAACAAGTGTATAGTGATGTGTGTGTGTGTGTGTGTGTGTGTGTGTGTGTGTTAGTGTGATGGAATACTACTCAGCCATAAGAAGAAAAGAATTAACAGCATTTGAAGCAAACTTGATGAGAATGGAGGCTATTATTCTAAGTAAAGTAACTCAAGAATGGAAAACCAAACATTGTGTGATCTCACTAACATGTGGAAACTAAGCTTTGAGGATGCAAAGAAATGAAAATGATACAATGGACTTTGGGGTTGATGGGAAGGGTCAGAGAGGATTGATGGATGAAAGACTACAAATAGAGTGTAGTGTATACTGCTCAGATGATGAGTGCACCAAAATCTCACAAATAACCAACTAAAGAAATTACTCATGTAACCAAATGACACCTGTACCCCAATAATTTATGGAAAATTTAAAATAAAAAAGCAACCAAGTAACCAACCAAACAATCAAACAAACAATAAGAACTCACCCCAGACCAATAAACTAGACTGTTAACGAATGGGTTCATCCTAGTGGATTCTACTGCACAAGCCAGCATTGATAACCACTGTCCCTTGCAATATTCTCCTATCTTCTTTGCTGAAGTGAATCACCTAGGGTGCTTGTTAAATGTACAGCTTCCAAGACTCTCTGGAGATTCTAATACCCATGTATCTGGTTGTAAGTCCAGGAATTTGTGTTTTTAACTAGTACAAGGCTTGATCTTGCCTGTAATAGTGAAATAAAAATAATCATCTTCCACTAATGTAAAAAAAAATAATAAAATAGAGACTGTATCTTTAAATACAATCACATTCTGAGGTACTGGGGGTTAGAGCTATAGAAACAAATTTTGGGGGACATAATTCAATGCATAAAATACAGATTGAGAACTTCTGGACCATCAAACAGTTAATGATTTTGAACAAATTATAATAGATATTTTTATGTTTTTCAGAAGATGTTGTTATTCACCCCCTTATCTATTTCTTTCAATCATACCTTTTTCATCTGAAGGAATTAGAGAGGTAGCTCAGAAAACAAGCAACGACGTCGATTTTGAAATTATGCAAAATACATTTTCATATTTGTCTTGTAGGATTTTTTTTTTTTAGGATTAAATGTTAAATGAGATAATGCATGTAAATCACTCCACACATTGTCTGGCACATAGAAGTTGCCTAACAAATTCTTTCTTCTTCTCATTGTGGATAGAGTTCTTTTCCCTTAGTTAGGTGTCACAGCTTGGTCCTGGCTCTAGTGGCTTCACTGTTAACTCAATTCCAGAGTAAAATTTAAGATCCGATCCTTACTATCCAGGTTGTCTTTGTCTCATCTTCTATCCTGAACATGGGCTATTTCTTGACTGTATATTTTATTTTATTTTGTTTTATTAGAATTTTAGTTACCTGCCCTGCACCTCATTTGATTATCGCCCCATTTACAGCACCCACTATTGGTCCTATTCATAGCCAAGCCTTTAATTATTGTCTTAAAGTGTTCCTTGCCCAGCTTGTCTATCCTTTTTTTGTTTGACTTTTTTTCCCCCGGAGTCTTGCTCTGTCACCCAGGCTGGAATGCAGTGGCGTGATCTCGGATCACTGCAACCTCCACCTCCTGGGTTCAAGTGATTCTTCTGCCTCAGCCTCCCGAGTAGCTGGAACCACAGGCGTGAGCCACCACAGCCAGCTAATTTTTGTATTTTTAGTAGAGACGAGGTTTCACCATATTGGTCAGGTTGGTCTCAAACTTCTGACCTCATAATCAGCCTGCCTTGGCCTCCTAAAGTGCTGGAATTACAGGCGTGAGCCACCGCGCTGGCCTGTAATACATCGCTGTTTTTTTTGGAGAGCATATTTCAGGATCATTCACTAGACACTCCTAAATAAATTAAATGTGCAATCATACTTTTATCTGCTCCCCTATGGTTTTACATCCCCAATCCATAAGCATATTTTCTGTTCTGTCCATAAACTTTCAGTGTGTATTCTCATTATTCTCTCATGATGTTTTGTATCTCCAGCATTCCTCTAACCTCTCGAATTCTAGAGATATGTGTTAACATGCAAACAGACTAATACAAACCATCAAATAACAACAAAACTTAGATTCAAAAGTCAGAAGCTTATACATAAATGCCAGATTTTTTATTGAATGTTCCAGAACTCGCTTCATGCTAGGTGGTATAACTTTGTGATACACTCCTTTTGAGGGCTTTGGATAAGTTGTAAGAGGCATTATTAATAATACTTAATAAAAATTAATATGACCACTGCTTGTTTTTGAAGATAAATTTTGTTTTGAAGATAAATTTTTGTTTTAAACAAATGAGTGTTGATATTTTTACACATCTCTATTTTGTTTATTTTTAAATTAGGTTCCTCACATCTCCACCCTGGAGTAGGCTGGTCAAAGTATGCAATTTCTCACAGTCTGGAGAAACACAGAGATTATATAATTTCTTTCTTATAAGCTACCTAAAGTAGTCAGATTCTCAGAGACAGAAAGTAAAATGATGATGCCAGGGGCTGGCAAGGGAGGTTTGAAGCACTGTTGTTTAAAAGGTATAAAGTTTTAGTTTGTCAAAGTTAAAAAAGTTCTGGAGATCGGGTGTGCAATGCTGTGAATATACTTAATACTACCAAAATATCCACTTAAAATTATTAAGATGGAAAATTTTATGTTGTGTATATTTTACCATAATGTTCCTCTCTTTCAGACTGTGATTTAAATTCTTTTTAATAAGGCCAGACGTGGTGGCTCACGTCTGTAATCCCAGCACTTTGGGAGGCCTAGGCAGGTGGATCACAAGATCAAAAGATCGAGACCATCCTGGTCAACATGGTGAAACCTCGTCTCTACAAAAAATACAAAAAAATTAACTGGGCATGGTGGTGCATGCCTGTAATCCCAGCTACTCAGGAGGCTGAGGCAGGAGAATTGCCTGAACCCAGGAGGCCGAGGTTGTGGGGAGCTGAGATCGCACCATTGCACTCCAGCCTGGGTAACAAGAGTGAAACTCCATCTCAAAAAAACAAAAACAAAAATAAAACAAAACAAAACAAAACAAAAACTAAATTTTTCTTAATACATATCAAGAAACTGAATTGCTAGGCCGGGTGCGGTGGCTCAAGCCTGTAATCCCAGCACTTTGGGAGGCCGAGGCGGGTGGATCACAAGGTCGAGAGATCGAGACCAACCTGGTCAACATGGTGAAACCCCGTCTCTACTAAAAATACAAAAAATTAGCCGGGCACGGTGGCACGTGCCTATAATCCCAGCTACTCAGGAGGCTGAGGCAGGAGAATTGCCTGAACCCAGGAGGCGGAGGTTGCGGTGAGCCGAGATTGCGCCATTGCACTCCAGCCTGGGTAACAAGAGCGAAACTCCGTCTCAAAAATAAAAAATAAAATAAAATTAAATTAAATTAAAAAAAAGAAACTGAATTGCTGAATCTATGGTCATTCTACAATTCTGCTTCAATTATTTTAGGTACCACCATACTTTTTTTTTTTTTAAATTAGGATTCTTTAACTTCTGGGATAAATGTGCAAAACGTGCAGGTTTGTTACATAGGTATACATGTGCCATGGTGGTTTGCTGCACCCGTCAAGTGATGACACCATTCTACATTTTCACTAATGAATGCAAAATTGTACCAATTTCTCTACGTCCTCATCCGTCAAGTGATGACACCATTCTACATTTTCACTAATGAATGCAAAATTGTACCAATTTCTCTACGTCCTCATCAACAATTGTTGTTTTATTTAATTACTGTATACATTTAAGTGGTACATAATGATGTTTTGATATATATATGTAGAGATAGGTAGATACACATAGTGTACAGCCTACGACTGTCCAGCAAATTAACATATCCATCATCTCACATAATTATCTTTCTTTGTGGTAAGAAGACCTACAATCTACTTTTTATAATAGTATATAATATAATAATTCTATTTCATAATTATTATATAATAAAATACAATATTTAGTATATAATACAATAATACTAACTATAATTCTAATGCTGTACATTAGCTTTCTAGACTTATCAATTCTATATAACAACTTTTTACCCTTTGTCCTACATTTTCCACCATTACCTACCCTTCCCTGCCCCTGTTAACCACATTCTACTCTCTGTTTTTCTGTATTACATATGTATAGATATAGATATAAATATAGATATATAGATTTAATTCTACATATAGGTAAGATTATGCAATTTTTTATTTATCTTATTTCACTTAATGCAGTGTTCTCTAGGTTCATTCATGTTGTCACAAAAGCAGAATATTGTTCCTCCTTAGGGCTAAAGAATATTCCATTTTACTTATACACCATGATTTTATAAATCTATTCGCCCATCAGTGGACACATATGTTCCCCATAATTTGACTATTGTGAATAATGATCTAATGAACATGAGCATGCAGATATATTTCTAAGATGGTGACTTCATTTTCTTTGGTCATATAACCAAAAGGGAATAAAATATATCTCATTTATGTAATAAAAAGTACAGTTCATAATATTATCTCAATAGGTAGAGAAAAAGCAATTAACAAAAAAATTAACAGCGTTTTATGATAAAAATACTCAACAAAAGGGAAGTTTCTCAACATAAAAGCCATTTGTGAGAAGCCCAGAGCTAACATCATAACCAATGAGGAGAAACTTTCCTCTAATATCTATGACAAGGCAAGAATGCCCATTCTTGACACGTCTATTTGACATAGTAATAGAAGTTCTAATACGAGCAATAAAATAAGGAAAAAATAAAAATAAAAGGCCTTGAAATCAGGAAGGAAGAGTAAAAACTATTTATATCTGCAGATAATATGATATGATATGTAGAAAACCCTAAAGCCTCCAAAAGTGAGTACAATTAGAAATAATAAAAATTCAGTAAAGGGTCAGGATAGAAAATCAGCATACAAAAATAGTTTCATTTGTTTACATCAATAATGACCTGTTCAAAAAAGAAATAAAGAAAATAATCTCATTTACAACAGCATTGAAAAGAATAAAATACTGAGGAATCAATTTAACCAAGGAATTTGAAAATCTGTACACTGAAAATTGCAAAATACTGATGAATGACATTGAAATAGTCATGAAAAAATAGAAAGATATCCTGTATTCATGTATTGGAAGAATCAGTATTGTTAAAATGCCCATATTGTCTGCTATGATCTGAACATGTCTCTTTAAAGTCATGAGTTGAAACTTAATGGCTCATATGATAGTATTAAGAGGTGCAGTTTTTAAAATTTAGTTAAGTTATGAAAACAAAGCCCTCATGGATGGAATTAGGGACCTTGCAAAGAGGTTTGAATAAGTAAGTTCACTCTTTTGCTTTTCTTCCATGTGAGGACACATATTTTGTTCTGTTTTTCTTTTCCATCCTTTCTGCCATGTAAGGACACTTTAGATAGTGTCATATATGAAAAGTAGGCCATGAATATAGGCAAAACCTGCCCACACTTGGACTTTCCATAATCCATAATTGTGAGGAATATATTTCTGATCTTCACAAATTACTCAGTCTCACATATTTTGTTATAGCAGCACAATTGAACTAAGGTACTAACCAAGGTGATATACAGATGCAATACAATCCATATCAAAATTCCAATTAATCTTTTTACAGAAATAGAAAAAAAAAGTTATAAAATTTGTATGGAAAAACAAAAGACCCAGAAAAGACAAAACAATCTGAGAAAGAACAAGGCTGGAGACATCACAATTCTTGATTTCAATTTATACTACAAAGCTATAGTAATCAAAACAGTATAGTACTAACATGAAAATGGACACATAGACCAATGAAACAGAATAGAGAGCCAAGAAATAAACCTAAGCATATATTGTCAACTAGTTATTGACAAGGGCAGCAAGAAGACACAGAAGAGAAAAGTTAATCTCTTCAGCAAACAATAATGAGAAAACTGAATATCTGCATGCAGAATAATACAATTACAGCTTTACCTTACACCATACACAAAAATCAACTAAAATGGGATTAAGTAACTAAACACAAGACCTAAAACTGTAAAACTTCTTGAAGAAAACATAGCAAACAACTTCTTGATATTGATCTCGGCAATAAATTTTTGGACAGGACAGCAAAAAATAAATAAGTATGACCTTGTCAAACTAAACACACACACACACACACACACACACACACACACACACTCTCTTACTTCTGCCCAGCAAAGAAAACAATCAACAAAATTAAAAAGCAACCTAACTATTGGGAAAAAATATTTGTGAACTACATAGATAGTAGGAAATTAATTTTAAAAATACAGAAGAAACTCACACAAGTCAATAGCCAAACAAATGTAATAACCCAAATAAAAAATGAGCAAAAATCCTGACTAGATATTTCTCCAAGAAGACATGAAGGTGACCAATAGGTATATAAAAATGTGCTTAACATCACTAATAATAGGGGAAATGCAAACCAAAATCACAATGAGATAATACCTCACTGCAGTTAGGATAGCTATTATCAAAAAGACAAGATAACAAGTGTTGGCAGGGGAATGGTGGACAAAGAATGCTCATTAAGTGTGAACATTAGTGGGAATGTAGATTGTTGTAGCCATTGTGGAAACAGTATGAAGCTTCCAGAAGAAAGTAGAAATAGACCTACCATAGGTCTCAGCAATCTCTCTGTTATTATTACTACTATTAATTATTATATGTTTCATCCTAAATGAGTATTGTTCAGCATGTTTCATTGTGATTATTTGTATATAGTCTTCAGATATATATTAAAATATTTTGCTAGTTGTGAAACAGATCATTGTGATGTTGTGCTTGAGTTGTATGAGCCTTCTATACATTTTGAGAATTATCTCTTATCAGATATATGATTTGCAAACATTTCCACTTATTCTGTAGTTTGCCGTTTCACTGTACTGACTGTGCCATTTTATGTAAAAAAAGGTTTTTAATTTTGTTGTATTTCAATTTGGCTATTCTTTGCTTTTGTTGATTGTGCTTTTGGTGTCATATCTGAGAAATCATAGGCAAATTCAATTATGTAAATCTCCCCCCCCCCATTTAAAACTGAGTTTTGTAGTTTTAACTCTTAGAATTAAGGTTTTTTTTTTTTAACTTAATTTTTGTATATTGTAAGATAAGGATGGAACTTTATCCTTTTGCATTTATACATCCAGTTTTCTCAACAGTCTCCTTTCCCCATCATATGATCTTGGCATCTTTGTCAGAAATCATTTGAGCATATATGCAAAAATGCATGTCTGGGATGTCTGTTACTTTCCATTGGTCTGCATGTCTGTTTTTATGCCAGTACCACACTGTATTCCTACTGTGGTTTTTGTTTTGTTTTGTTTTGTTTTGTTTTGTTTTGTTTTTAACAAATTTTAATATCTGGAAGTCTGAGACCTTCTATTTTGTTCTTCAGTATTTCTTTTGTTATTCAGAGTCCATTGAGATTCCATGTGAATTTTAGGATGGGGATTTTGCTATTTCTGGAAAAACAATGTTAGTATTTAAATAGCAACTATCTTAAATCTGTAGATTGTTTGGGGGTAGTATTGACAACTTTATGGTATTAAGGCTTCTATTCCATGAACATAGCATATCCTTCTGGTATAATTTGGCTATTTGTCACCTCAAAATTTCATGTTGAAATGAATCCTTAATGTTGAATGTGGCGTTCAGGCAAAGTTGCTTGGGCCATTGGGCTGGATCACTCATGAATGTTTTGGTGTCCTCTCCATGGTAATGACTGAGCTCTTATTCTATTCATTCATATAATATATGGTTGTTAAAAAGAGTCTGGTGTCTCTTCTACTCTGTTGTTCCATTTCTCACCATGTGACATGTCTGCTATCCTTTTGCCTTCTACCATGACTGTAATTTTCCTGAGGCCTCCAAAGAAACAGATGCTAGTCCCATGCTTCTTGCACAGCCTGTGGAAATGTGAGTCAAATTAATCTCTTGTATTTACAAATTAGCCAGCTTCAAGTATTCCTTAGTAGAAATACAAAATAGAAAAATAAATTTCCCGTTTACATATGTCTTCTTAAATTTTTTCAGGAACACTTTGTTCTTTCCAACATATAAATATTTCACCTCCTTGGTTAAGTATTTTATTTATTTTTATCTGGCATCAGCTATATCCTGTGATATAAAGTTCATGCTGATGTAATCATCTTGATAAAGAAGCCTGGAAACAGATTTACTGAGGCTACTATCTTTATCAGGAGTCCTAAAATCTGAGATGGAAAGCTGTAATAAACTTGGGCTTCTGAAATTATGTCTATGCTGCCATAACTTATGTGATAAAATATTAGATCTGACATCCTCTCATCATATGTGAATATTCTTTATTTCTGATTGCCCTGGCCAGTGCATCTAATACTATGTTAAATAGGAGTGATGAGAGAGGACATGCTTGCATTATACTGGTTTTCAAAGGGAATGCTTCCAGCTTTTGTCTAGTCAATATGATATTGACTGTGGGTTTGGCATAAACAGCTCTAATTATTTCGAGCTATGTTTCATCAATACCTAGTTTTTTTGAAATTTTTTAATATGAGGGGATGCTGAATTTTATCAAAGGACTTTTCTATATGTATTGAGATAATCATGTGGTTTTTGTCTTTGGTTCTGTTTTTGTGATAGATTATATTTACTGATTTGTGTATGTTGAACCAGCCTTTTAACCCAGGGATGAAGCCAAGTTGATCATTGTGGATAAGTTTTTTGATGTGCTTCTGGACTCGGTTTACTAGTATTTTATTGAGGATTCTTGCATCCATGTTCATCAGGGATATTGGCCTAAAGTTTTCTTTTTTTTGTTGTATCTCTTCCCAGTTTTGGTATGAGGATGATGAACGCTTTCTAAAATGAGTTAGGGAGGAGTCCTTCCTTTTCAAGTATTTGAAATAGTTTCAAGAGGAATAATACCAGCTCCTCTATGTATTTCTGGCAGACTTTAACTGTGAATCTCTCTGGTCATTTTTTGATTGATAGGCTGTTATTGCCTCAATTTCAGAGCTTGGTATTGGTCTATTCAGGAATTCAGCTTCTTTTTGGTTAAGTCTTGGTAGTTTATATGCATCTGGAAGTTTATCCATTTCTTCTAGATTTTCTAGTTTATTTGCATACACATGTTTATAGTATTCTCTGATGGTAGTTTCCATTTCTGCTGGATCAGTGGTGATATTCCCTTTATCATTTTTATTGTGTCTATTTCATTATTCTCTCTCTTCATCTTTATTAGTCTAACTGGCAGTGTATATATTTTGTTAATTAAAAAAAAAAACAGCTCCTGGATTTGTTGACTTTTTGGAAGGTTTTTCAGTTCTCTATCTCCTTTAATTCTTCTCTAATCTTAGTTATTTTTTGTCTTCTGCTAGCTTTTGGATTAGTTTGTCCTTGCCTCTCTACTTCTTTTAATTGTGATGTTAGGGTGTCATTTTGAGATCTTTCTAACTTCCTGATATGGGCATTTAGTGATGTAAGTTTCCTTCTTAATAGTGCTTTAGCTGGTCCCAGAGATTCTGATACCTTGTCTCTTGGTTCTCATTTGTTTCAGAGAACTTCTTGATTTCTGCCTTAATTTCATTATTTAGCCAGGAGTTATTCAAGGGCAGGTTGTTCAATTTCCATGAAATCATGTGGTTTTGAGTGTGTTCCTTAATCTTGAGTTCTAATCTGATTGCACTGTTGTCTGAGAGATTGTTATGATTTCAGTTATTTTGCATTTTCTGAAGAGTGTTTTAGTTTCAATTACGTGATCAGTTTTAGAATAAGTGCCATGTGGATGTATATTCTTTTGATTTGGGATGTATATTCTTTTGATTTGGGAAAAGAAGGATGTATATGCTTTTGATTTGGGATAGAGAGTTCTGTAGATATCTACTAGGTCTACTTGATCCAGGGCTGAGTTCAAGTCCTGAATATCCTTGTTAATCTTCTGTCTCATTGGTCTATCTAATACTGATGGTGGGGTGTTAAATTATTCCACTATTATTGTCTGGAAATTTAAGTCTCTTTTTAGGTGTCTAAGACCTTTTTTCAAGAATCTGCATGTTCCTGTATTTGGTGCATATATATTAGAATAGTTAGCTCTTCTTCTTGAATTGCTCCCTTTACCAGTAAGTAATGCAAGTTGTCTCTTTGCAGATGCCAACATATTATAATATTATATATATATATATATATATATATATATATATATATATATTTACAAAACTCTGTTATCTCAGTCAAAATTTCTTGAACTGATATACAACTTCAGCATAGTCTCAGGATACAAAATCAATATGCAGAAATCAACAAGCATTCCTTTACACCAACAATAGGCAAGCAGAAAGCCAAATCATAAATGAACTCTCATTCACAATTTCTAAAAGAAGGATAAAATACCTAGGAATACAGCTAACAACGAATGTGAAAGACCTCTTCAAAGAGAATTACAAACCACTACTCAAAGAAATGCTAGAGGACACAAACAAATAATAATAAAAAAAAAAAACCAAAAACATGCCATCCTCATGGATAGGAAGAATAAATATTGTGAAAATGGCCATAAGGTCCAAAGTAATTTAAAGATTCAATGCTATTCCCATTAAAGTATCATTGACATTCTTCACTGAATTAAAAAGAACTACTTTAAATTTTATCTAGAACAGAAAAGAGCCCATAAAGCCAAGGGAATTCTAAGCAAAAGAACAAAGTTAGAGGCATCATGCTACCTGACTTTGAACTGTATTACAAGGCTACAGTAATCAAAACAGCATGATACTGGTACCAAAACAGACATATAGACAAATGGAGCAGAACAGGGACCTGAGACATAACACCACACATCTGCAACCATCTGATCTTCAACAAACCTGATAAAAACCAGCAATGGGGAAGGGATTTCCTATTCAGTAAATGATACTGGGAAAATTGGCCAACCATATGCAGAAAACTGAATCTGGACCCTTCCTTACACCTTACACAAAAATTAACTTAATATGAATTAAAGCCTTAAATATAAGACCCAAAACCATAAAAGACCTAGAAGAAAATCTGGACACTATCGTTCAGGACATAGGCATGGGCAAAGACTTCATGACAAAAACTCCAAAAGCAACTGCAACAAAAGCCAAAATTTACAAATGAAATCAGAGCTTCTGCACAACAAAAGAAACTATCATCAGAGTAAAGAGACAAGCTATAGAATGGTTGAAAATTTTTGCAAACTACTCATCTGACAAAGGTCTAATATCCAGAATTTGAGCTTACAAGAAACATAAACATATTTACAAGAAAAAAAAATCAAAATGTGGGAGAAGGATATGAACAGTCACTTTTCAAAAGAAGACATTTATGCAGCCAACAAATATAAAAACAAAGCTCAATATCACTGATCATCTGAGATAAGCACATGAAAACCACATTGAGATACCAGCTCACTTAAGTCAGAATGGTGATTATTAAAAAGTCAGGAAACAACAGATGCTTGAGAGGATGTGGAGAAATAGGAATTCTTTTACACTATTGGTGGGAAAGTACATTGGTTCAACCACTGTGGGAGACATTATAGAGATTCCTCAAGGATCTAGAACCAGAAATAGCATTTGACCCAATAATCCCTTTAGTGGATATATATCCAAAGGAATATAAATCATTCTACTATAAAGACACATGCATTTATGTTTATTGCAGCACTATTTATAATAGCAAAAGACATGGAACCAACTCAAATGTCCATCAATGACAGACTGCGTAAAGAAAATGTGGTACATATACACCATGGAATACTATACAGCCATAAAAAAGAATGATATCATTTTCTTTGCAGGGACATGGATGAAACTGGAAGCCATCATCCTCAATAAACTGACACAGGAACAGGAAACCAAACAATGCATGTTCTCACTTATAAGTGGGAGTTGAACATTCAGAACATATGGACAGAGAGAGGGGAACAACACATTCCTGGGTCTGTTGGGGGATTGGGGTGAGGGGAGAGAACTTAGAGAATGGGTGAATAGATGCAGCAAACCACCATGTCACATGTATACCTATGTCACAAACCTGTATGCTCTGCACGTGCATCCCATTATTTTTTAGAAGAAAAAAAGAAAAAAAATTTAAAAGTAAGTCTGGGATTTCTAGGGACCCCTCTGTTCATCTGAACATCTGAGGGCATTACAATTAAGTTTATCATCAACCTCCTTGGAATTCTCATTTTCAGGCTTACATGATGTGTCTCTCTCTATAGTCCAGCTTCTTGAGTTTCAAATATATTTTTGTACATTAACACTAATTTATTGGAAATTGTAATTAAAACCAAATGCCATTATTAAAAGCACAAAAATACTCCCCTCCCTCTGTCCATGTGTTCTCATTGTTCAACACCCACCTATGAGTGAGAACATGTGGTGTTTGATTTTCTGCTCTTGTGTCAGTTTGCTGAGAATGATGGTTTCCAGGTTCATCCATGTCCCTACAAAGGACACAAACTCATCATTTTTGATAGCTGCATAATATTCCATGGTGTATATGTGCCACATTTTCCCTGTCCAGTCTATCATCGATGGGCATTTGGGTTGGTTCCAGGTCTTTGCTATTGTAAACAGTGCTGCAATGAACATTCGTGTTCATGTGTCCTTATAATAGAACGATTTATAATCCTTTGGATATATACCCAGTAATGGGATTGCTGGGTCAAATGGAATTTCTATTTCTAGGTCCTTAAAGAATCTCCACACTGTCTTCCACAATGATTGAACTAATTTACACTCCCACCAACAGTGTAAAAGTGTTCCTATTTCTCCACATCATTTCCAGCATCTGTTGTCTCCTGATTTTTTAATGATCGCCATTTGAACTGGCGTAAGATGGTATCTCAATGTAGTTTTGATTTGCATTTCTCTAATGACCAGAGATGATGAGCATTTTTTCATATGTTTGTTGGCCTCATGTATGTCTTCTTTTGTACAATGTCTGTTCATGTCCTTCGCCTACTTTTGAATGGGCTTGTTTTTATTTATATTTATTTATTTATTTATTTATTTATTTATTTATTTATTTATTTTGTAAATCTGTTTTGGTTCTCTGTAAAGTTTGGATATCAGCCCTTTGTCAGATGGGTAGATTGCAAACATTTTTTCCCATTCTGTTGGTTGTCGATTCACTCTAGTTTCTGTTTCTTTTGCTGTGCAGAAACTGTGGAGTTTGATTAGGTCCCGTTTGTCTATTTTGGCTTTTGTTGCCAGTGCTTTTGGTGTTTTGGTCATGAAGTCCTTGCCTACACCTATGACCTGAATGGTTTTGTCTGCATTTTCTTCTCAGGTTTTTATGGTGTTAGGTCTATGTTTAAGTCTTTAATCCATCTGGAGTTAATTTTAGTGTAAAGTGTCAGGAAGGGGTACAGTTCCTGCTTTCTGCATACGGCTAGCCAGTTTTCCCAACGCCATTTATTACACGGGGAATCCTTTCCCCATTGCTTGTTTTTTTCAGGTTTGTCAAAGATCAGATAGTTGTAGATGTGTGGTGTTGCCTCTGAGGCCTCTGTGCTGTTCCATTTGTCTATAGCTCTGTTTTGGTACCAGTACCATGCTGTTTTGATTACTATAGTTTGAAGTCTGGCAGTCCTGCTTTCTTTTTCCTTAGAATTGACTTGGCTATGCAAGCTCTCTTTTGGTTCCATATGAAGTTTAAGGTGTTTTTTTCCAGTTTTGTGAAGAAGGTCATTGGTAGCTTGATGGGGATAGTGTTGAATCTGTAAATTACTTTGGGCAGTATGGCCATTTTCACGATATTGATTTTTCCTAACCATGAACATGGAATGTTTCTACATCTGTTTGTGTCCTCTCTTATTTCATTTTGTAGTTCTCCCTGAAGAGGTCCTTTATATACTTCTTTAGTTGTAGTCCTAGGTATTCCTTACATTTCTATCATTCTGGATGATGTTGAACAACTTTTCATATGATAAAAAGATACTTAAATACATTAAATATTATTTTGTTCATGTTATAAACCATGTTTTTCTGTCAGAATTTGATTTTACTTTTTCATTCTTACAATAACAAGCTTCAATTTTTTAAAATTATACTTTGAGTTCTGGGATGCATGTGCAGAATGTGAAAGTTTGTTACATAGGTATACATGTGCCATGGTGGTTTGCTGCACCCATCGACCTGTCACTTACATTAGATATTTCTCCTACTGCTATTCCTCTCCTTGCCCCATACACCCTGATAGGCCCCTGTGTGTGATGTTCCCCTCCCTGTGCCCATACATTTTCATTGTTCAACTCCCACTTATGAGTAAGAACATGCAGCATTTTCTGTTCTTCTGTTACTTTGCTGAGAATAATGGTTTCCAGCTTCACCCATGTCACTGCAAAGGACATGAACTAATTTTTATTATGTCTGCATAGTATTCCATGGTGTATGTGTGCCACATTTTCTTTATCCAGTCTATAATTGATGAGCATTTGGCTTGGTTCCAAGTCTTTGCTATTGTAACTAGTGCTGCAATAAGCATACATGTTCATGCCTTTACAGTAGAATGATTGATAGTCCTTTTGGTATATATCCAGTAATAGGAACACTGGGTCAAATTGGATTTCTAATTCTAGATCCTTGAGAAATTGTCACAGTGTCTTCCACTCTCACCAACAGTGTAAAAGCGTTCCTCTTTCTCTGCATCCTTTCCAGCATATGTTGCTTCCTGACATTTTAATAATCACCATTCTAATTGTCATGATGATATCTCATTGTGGTTTTGATCTGCATTTCTCTAACAACCAGTAGTGATGAACTTTTTTTCATATGTTTGTTACCCACATAAATTTCTTCTTTTTAAAACTGTCTGTTCATATCCTTTGCCCACTTTTTGATGGAGTTATTTTTTTCTTGTAAATTTGTTTAAGTTTCTTGTAGATTCTGGATATTAGCCCTGGGTAGATGGAAAAAATGTATCCCATTGTGTAGGTTGCCCCTTCACTCTGATAATAGTTTTATTTTCTGCTGTGTAGAAGCTCTTTAGTCCAATTAGATTACATTTGTCTATTTTGTCTTTTGTTGCAATTGCTTTTGGAGTTTTTGTCATAAAGTCTTTTCCCATGCGTATGTCCTGAGTAGTATTGCTTAGGTTTTCTTCTAGGGTTTTTATGGTCTTAGGTCTTATGTTTAAATCTTTAATCCATCTTGAGTTAATCTTTGTATAATGTATAAGAAAGGGGTCCAGTTTCAGTTTTCTGTAAATAGTTACCAGGTTTCCCAACACCATTTATTAAAATTACTTTTTTAGGCTGGATATGATGACTCAGGTCTCTAAGTCCTGAGTTTTGGGAGGCCAAGGCCGGCAGATCGCTTTAGCCCAGGAGTTTAAGACATGTCTAGGCAACATGGTGAAACCTCATCTCTACCAAAAAAAAAAAAAAAAAAAAAAAAATTAATGGCTAGGCACGGTGACTGGTACCTGTGGTCCCAGCTACTTGGGAGGCTGAGGTGTAGGGATCATTTGAGCCTAAGAGGCAGATGCTGCAGTGAGCCCTGATTGCACCACTGCTCTCTGGTCTCTTCTGTCACTCAGGCTGGAGTGCAGTGGCATAATCAGGGTTCACTGTGCCTCAACCTCTTGGACTCAAGAGATTTTCTCCCTTCATCCTCTGGAGTAGCTGGGACTACAGTCACATGTACCACCACGACCAGCTAATGTTTATTTATTTATTGTTCCATGTTTCCCAGGCTGGTCTCAAACTCTTAGGATCAAATAATCCTCCCACCTTGGTCTGTCGAAGTGCTGGGATTATAGGTGTGAGTCACAGGTACAAGCACAAGAATTCTATATGGAGGTTTGGGTATGGATGGTTCTATCATCCTGCTAGTGATCGTGGTATAGATAGTTTTTCAGCCCACATGCCCCTCCTTTCCTCCCTCTTTTAGTACTCCCTAAATTCAATTTCTTTTTAAGAAAGGACTCTTTATATGTTGTAGATATTTGTCCTTTACCATGTGTGGTACAGATTTATAAAAATATTTTTTCATTGGTCTTTTAACTTTGATTTTGGGTTAATTTTTCTCATGTAAATATTTTATTTGTAAAAAAAGGATTATATTGTGCAAAGCAATCTAGAATGTTATTTACCCACTTAATATAATGTATATCAACATCTATATATCTGTCTTATTGGTTAAGTTCTAAATAGCTTCCCACTATGTTGATCTGCCATATTTTACCAGTCCTTTGTGAATTATACATTTAGGATTATTTTCCTGGCTTTTGTGACTAAAATTGTGTCAATGAACTTTTCTGTACCTTCATCTTTCTTTGTAAATGATTAAATGTATTCACAGGATACAGGGAAGTAGCAGTGGAATTATTGGGTCCTAAGTGTAGCTAATCTAAATGTTATAGGAGATTGCCAAATTTTAGGAAGAAATGGGTTCTCACTGTTGGAGACTGATTGGGCTTTGAATAGTTGGGAGAAAAGATATGACAGAAAGAAGAGAAAGAATATACTAAAACATGGCATTCCCCACTCATCTCCAATTAAAAAAAAAAACAGAATGATGATGAATTTAATTTAAGGCAAGTATATAGAGGTTTTCAGTGGGAAATATGGTCAAACGGTAAGAGAGTTTGTCAAAAAGCATTCAAGCTCATATAATACTCTTATTTTCTGAAACTCTAAAAACAGTTGTTTTTAAACAGTGTTTCATAAAATCCTAAGATAACTGAAAGAAGAGAGGGAGGACAGGCCCCAGATCAGCACCCATCAAAACATTTCATATTACATTTGATTTTTATATTGGGGCTCAATGGGATATTTCATTTCATGGATAGGCATACATCACTGATAAGCAAAGAAAAAGATGCATCATTCTATAGGAAGTATATTACTCTCAAAATATCTAGGATTTTATTCAAATGCTTTGATCTCAAGAACTCTTTTCAATCTCAAAAAATGAGTTTATAAAAATATTTCATTTTATAAGTCTTATTTATTAATATTTACCATATTAAAATTAAAATTCTGAGTTTAAAATCTTTTTTCTGTTTTTAATAAAATGTGATTTAATTGATGGATAAAATTGTATGTATTAATCATGTACAAAGTAATGTTTTGATATATATGTATACACATAAATTGTGGATCAAGCTAGTTAACATATACATTACTTCACATAGTTGCCATTATTATGATTTTGAACACTTAAAATTTACTCTCAGCATTCCTCATGAATTAAATATATGGTTTTTAACTTTAATCACTGTTTACAATAGTTATCTTGAACTTATTTCTCCTATATGACTGAAATTTTGTAACCTCTGACCAACCACCTGATCTCCCCAACCACCTCTCCCATCACAGCCCAAGTTCTTGGTAACCATCATTTTACTCTCTACTTCTATATGATCAACGGTTTCAGTTTCCACATGTGAATGAAATCGTGCAGTATTTGCCTTTCTGTGCCTGGTTTATATCACTTAAGATAATATTCTCCATGTTAATCCATGTAACAAATGACAAGCTATCCTTCTTTTTATAGCCAAATAGTATTTTATTTTATTTTATGTATATTACAAATATAAACATTTATTTACATATATTTTTTATTGTACTTTAGGTTCTGGGGTACATGTGCAGATCATGCAGGATTGTTGCGTAAGTACATACATGGCAAGGTGGTTTGCTGCTTTCATCCCCCTATTTACATATATGTTATCTATCCATTTACCCACTGATGGATACTTAGGTTGATTCCATATCCTGGCTATTGTAAAAACACAGCAAAAATATAGAAGTATTGAAATACTGATTTTATTTCCTTTGTATACAAATGCAGTAGTGAGATTGCTGGATCATATAGTAGCTCTGCTTTTGATTTTTTTAGGAAACTTCACACGGTTTTCCACAATGGCCATAGTAATTTACGTTTCCACAAACAGAGTGCAAGTTTTCTTTTTCTCTTCATCCTCATCAACCTTTGTTATTTTTATTATTATTTTTTTTTGAGATGGAGTTTCGCTCTTGTTACCCAGGCTGGAGTGCAATGGCGCAATCTCGGCTCACCGCAACCTCTGCCTCCTGGGCTCAGGCAATTCTCCTGCCTCAGCCTCCTAAGCAGCTGGGATTATAGGCATGCGCCACCATGCCCAGCTAGTTTTTTTTTTTTTTTTTTTTTTTGTATTTTTAGTAGAGACGGGGTTTCACCATGTTGACCAGGATGGTCTCAGTCTTTTGTCCTTGTGATCCACCCGCCTCAGCCTCCCAAAGTGCTGGGATTACAGGCTTGAGCCACCGCGCCCGGCCATTTTTTTGTGTTTTTAATAGTATTCATTCCAACATGTGTGAGATGATATTTCATTGTGATTTTAATTTGCATTTCCCTGATGAGTAGTGATGTTCAGCACCTTTTCATATATCTATTGACTATTTGTTTGTCATCTTTGGAGAAATATCTCTTTGGGACCTTTGTCCACTTAAAAAAAAATTGGGTTATCTGTTTTCTTACTATTGTGTCATTTGTGTTCTTTATATCATTTGGATATTAACCTCTTATAGATATATGATTTCGAAATATTTTTCTCATCCTGTAGATTTTATCTTCATTCCTTTGATGTCTTCTCTTGCTGTGCAGAAGCTTTTTAGTTTGATGCAATGTCATTTATCTATTTTTACTTTTGTTGCTTGTGGTTTTTGGGTCACATAAAATTTTTTTTTGCCCAGACCGATGTAATAGAGCATACCCTCTATGCTTTTGTCTAGTAATTTCATTGTTTTGGGACTTACATTGAAGTCTTTCATTTATTTTGAATTGGTTTTTGTATAAGGTATGCGATAAGAATTTATTTTTATTCTTCTGCCTGTGGATACCCAGTTTTCCTAACACCATTAATTGAAGAAACTGTCCTTTCCCCCATTGTGTGTTCTTGACATCTTTGTAAAAATTCACTTGGCCACAAATGTGTGGATTTATATCTGGTCTTTCTATTCTGTTCCATTGGTACATATATCTGTTTTTATGCTAGTACCATGTTGTTTTGGTTACTATAGCTTCATAATCAATTATAAAGTCAGGTAGTATGATTTCTTCAGTTTTATTCATTTTGCTCAGGAGTCCTTGGTTATTTCAGGGTATTTTGTGGTTCTATATTACTATTAGGATTTTTTTTTCTCTTTCTGTAAAAAATGTCATTGGTGTTTTGATAGGAATTGTCTTTAATCTGTAGATCACTTTAGCTATAATGGACATGTTATCAATGTTTATTCTTCCAATCCAGGAACATGGGACATTTTTCCATTTAATTGTGTCTTCTGAAATTTCTTTAATTATGTTATATAGTTTTCAGTTTAGAGATCTCTCACTTCCTTGACTGAATTCATTCCTAAGTATTTTATTTTTGTAGTTATTTTAAGTAGGATTGTTTTCTTTATTTACTTATCACATAATTCATTTGTAGTAGTATATAGAAATGTTACCTATTTTTGTATGCTGATTTTGTATTGTGCAACTTTACTGAATTTGTTGATTATTTATTCCAGTGTTTTGATGAAATCTTTTGGTTTTCTAGGTATAAGATTGTGTTGTCTGGGATGGGTGCGGTGGCTCATGCCTGCAATCCCAGCACTTTAGGAGGCCAAGGCAGGCATATCACTTGAGGTCACAAATTCTAGACCAACCTGGCCAACATGGCCAAACCCTGTATCTACTAAAAACACAAAAATTAGTCAGGTTTGGTGGTGTGCACCTGTGCTCCCACTGCATGGGAGGTTGAGGCTGGAGAATCATTTGAACCTGGGAGGCAGAGGTTGCAGTGAGCAAAGATCCCATCACTGCACTCCAGCCTGGGCAATAGAGTGAGACTCAATTTCAAAAAAAAAAAAAAAAATTGCCTGTAAACAAGGCTGGTTTGATTTCTTCCTTGAAACTTTGGATACCTTTTATTTATTTCTGTTGTCTAATTGCTCTAGCCAGGACTTCATTATCATGTTGAATAAAAGTGGTGAAAGTGAATATCTTTGTCTTGTTTATGATCTTAGAAGGGAAGCTTTTTAAATATTCTTGATTGACTATCATGATGGCTGTTTATTTGTAATATACAGTTTTTATTGTGTTTAGGTGCATTCTTTCTATACCTAATTTGTTGAGAGTTTTGATCACGAAAAGGTGTTGTATTTTGTCAAATGATATTTCTGCATCTATTGGAATGATCATATGGTTGTTGTTCTTTATTCTATTACTGTAGTTTATCACATTTTTAGTTATCTGTATGTTGAACTATCCTTGTATCTCAGGTAAATCCTACTTGATCATGGGAATGATATTTTTAATGAAATGTTAAATTTGGTTTGCTAATTTCTGCTGAAGACTTTTGTATCTATGTTCACCAGGGATTTTGGCCTGTAGTTTTCTGTTTTGTAGTGTCTTTGTCTAGTTTTTATATCAGAAAAATATTTATTTTTAATAATTTAATTTTATTTAAATTTAATTAATATTTATTTAAAAAATTATTTTAAAATAATTATAATAAACCCATTATATGTTAACATAAATAACTGACATTTTAAAAAATCTATATTTTTCTAACCAAAAAAAATTTGTAAGGAGGCTGGCATTGTTTTATCATTTTTGTAAATCTTTGGAATATTTGGTACAATGGAAAACAGCTTAAAAAATTCTCATTCTATTTTTAATGTTTGACTACTCACAGCTTTCCAGCTTCATCTTTCTCTTTCCTTGTCTTGTCTCACAACTAGGAAAGCTGATAAGAAAGCATACACTCTCATCCTTTGGCACCAGTGGGAAGTTCAAAGCATATAATCATTAGCACAGCCCCAATTCCCTAAATAAAATAATAGCCACTTGGGTTGGTTCCAGGTCTTTGCTATTGTAAACAGTGCTGCAATGAACATTTGTGTGCATGTGTCCTTATAGTAGAATGATTTATAATCCTTTGGAAATATACCCAGTAATGGGATTGGGGGAGGGATGGGGGGGTGGGAAGGTGGGAAGAGATAGCATGGGGAGAAATGGCAGATACAGGTGAGGGGAAGGAAGGCAGCAAACCACACTGCCATGTGTGTACCTATGCAACAATCTTGCATGTCCTTCACATGTACCCCAAAACCTAAAATGCAATAAAAAAAAAACAGCCACGACCATTCTCCCCTCCTTGGTTTCTCAGTTCTTTTTTGGACCTACTTGGGAGCCATTTTCTCTCTCTCCAGAAAGCCTCCTTATACATGCCATAAATTTTTTTAAACCTTTTTGATGCATATGTGGCATGGTTAGTCTCAATTTTCAAACTACATTTAGATGGAGGGTCATCCCATCTATTTGGTATGACCACAACACAGCTGGATTCTTTTATGTGCTTCTTCATTCAATCTTTTCCATATGTTGTTTTACTTCAAATATATCAGAAAAATCCAGCCTCACACAAATACATGGTTGGAAAAAGCATTATTCTAATAACCTTTATAGAGAATTGTGGATATTCCTCTTTAATACTTTACCAAAACCTGGTAATTGTTAGTTGCAATAGATAAGGTAGATTCAATGTTAACTTTCAGACCATGTTAATAAATTTGACATTTAGAAAACATTTTCTTCTAGGCATAGTGTCTTATGCGTGTAATCCTAGCACTTCGGGAGGTTGCCTAGCAAGGCAACATGAAGAAACGTTGTCTCTCAAAATAAATTTTTTTAAAAAATTAACTAGGCGTGGTAGCACTTTCCTGTGGCCGCAGCTACTTGGGAGGCTGAGGTGAAAGTATTACTTGAGCCCGGAAAGTTGAGGTTGAAGTGAGCAGTGATCATACACTCCAGGCTGGGCTACAGAGTGAGACCAAATAACAAATATTTATGATAAATATTGTCTTTTTTTTCCACTGATACCTTGTTTTCTTTATTTTTGAGGAAAATAATCTACCAAATACCTGTCTAAATAACCATGACTTTTCTCTCATTCTTTCAAATAAAACAATGTGTTTGTTTAGGTTTAAAAATGACTAACATCTTTTACCTCAAACAATCACACAACTGTTTTTTTCTGGAGACAACCGTCATACTTTACTATACAACAAAAGTGCTTTATGTACACTTCCCATCTTATCACAACATTATTAAAAAGTTGTATATTCAAGGATTTAGATTTAACAGTCTTGATAGTCTTTTTTTTTTTTTTTTTTTTTTTCAGACGGAGTTTCGCGATTTAATAGTCTTGATAGTCTTTTTTTTTTTTTTTTTTTTTTTTTTTTTTTTTTTTTTGAGATGGAGTTTCGCTCTTGCTACCCAGGCTGGAGTGCAATGGCGCGATCTCGGCTCACCACAACCTCCGCCTCCTGGGTTCAGGCAATTCTCCTGCCTCAGCCTCCTAAGTAGCTGGGATTACAGGCACACGCCACCATGCCCAGCTAATGTTTTGTATTTTTAGTAGAGACGGGGCTTCACCATGTTGACCAGGATGGTCTAGATCTCTTGACCTCGTGATCCACCCGCCTCGGCCTCCCAAAGTGCTGGGATTACAGGCTTAAGCCACCGTGCCCGGCCTGTCTTGATAGTCTTTACTGCTTCATCAATAATGTTTTTAAGTGTAACTGACTTTTATCTACCTGCGTATGTGTGACAGTAAATAATATAATGACTATTAGCAGTTTGATGCCACAGCCCTGATTTTTTCTAAGGGTGCTAGCATTTTTAATCCGCATAGCTTTTCTGCCACGTGCCAATATCTACACAAGAAAAAAGGCAGATCATATCTTGACATTTATATGGAAATAATTTTAATGTCACGGACTTTAGGGAAGAGCATTAGTAATCACAAGGGTTCTTGCACCATTATTTGAGAATCATACTTAGGGGCTTAGAAAAAAGGGAAATATGTGTGAGTTGGTGTAATTAAATAAGGACTTTACAGAGCAAGTGTAACTTCAGTTGGAATCATAAAGATTGACATTTGGACAGGCAGCCATGGGAAGGAAAGTCATTCCAAGCAGTGCTTTCTGCACAAATGTAACTGTTGTGATATATGGGAGAAACAACCAGGGGTCTGGTGAAAGATTACTGAGTAGACAAAAGATGGAAATAAACTACCTGGTTAGCATGAGATATGATTATAAAATCAGGCACTCTGATAATGAGTGGTATAAAGATAAACAGGTGAGAACCTTTGGCTATGAAGTGAAATATTAGCAATATGAGAAAATAAAATAGTAAAATGTGGGCCCTTCATCGTTTATCAAAATTATTAATTAGCAATTTTCAAGTATCTTATTATAAATTAGGTGGACACACAAACATGATTTTGCTAAATGGTAAGTATAGTTTCAGAAAAGTGGCAAACTAGTAAACACCTTCAAAGCAAGCATCACTTTAGCAGTTTTAATTAGTAGATTTGTTCTTTAATTTAGTTCATTCATTCCTCAATCTTCAGAGAGTCATGTTGGTAAAGAAAATTTTCTGAGACAATTGCTGACATTTTTTCTTCTTCAAGTGGGAGGGCTAGTTTTGTGTTGATAGTTTACTTACTCTGTATAGTCCAATGAAAGGATCAGCGCTTTCTCTCAGCATGGCTCACAGATGGAATGCTATGAAGGCAACCATACACATCAGCATTGCCCAGAATGAATACTGATTTGGGACAAAACAGAATACTAGAATGTACTAGAAAGCACTACAATATACTAATGATGTTTGGAAGGAAACAAGAGCTTTGGTAATTTATCTGGCCTAAGTGAAGAATGCTGTGTGCATTTTTCTCAATAGACTTTGTTTTACTTATAGTTTTGAAAGCAAGCAACATTTGCAAACAAACTGCATGTGAAGTATAGTTGCTTTATTTTACTAAGTCACAGTCAAATAACAAATTAGACTAACCCCACCCCCATACCCAACTGAATTAATAGGTTGATGGAATTTACTAAATTGGTTGTTTTAGTTCATTGGTGATTATTATTGCTCCTCTCCGTTTTTTCCATTTCATTATACAATAAACCCACCTAAACATGGCAGAAAAATAACCCCAAATAACTTAAGGCTTTATTTAATATTTTGAGTTTTCCCTATTGATTTGGTTTAAATTCCCAATAGGTTTGAGTGTTTGGACAAATCCCTGCTTTTATTTAAAAGGAGAAAAGGGGGCCAGGGGTGGTGATTGATTCGTGCTTGTAATCCCAGCACTGTGGGAGGCCAAGGTAGGGGATCACTTGAGGGTGGGTGGATCACTTGAGCCCAGGAGTTAGAGATAAGCTTGAGCAACATAGTATGACCTTGTCTTTAAAAAAAAAAAATCAAAAATAGCCAGATGTAATGGTGTATGAGGCTGCAGCTAGCTGTGATTGTATCACTGCACTGCAGCCTGGGCAACAGAGAGACTCTGTCTCAAAAAAGAAGAAAAAAAAAAAAAGAGAGAGAGAGGAAAGAGGAAGAAGAAAAAGTTCTTTGTAAGTGTCTCTGTGATCACTCAACACTGAGGAAAATAAATGTCACTCCCAACAAGAAAAAAACAAATAAAACTATAAAACAAAACCTTGCATTTATTCAGAGATATTCAGTCAACTCTTATAAAGTGGAAATCAATTTATTTTAAAATTTAAAAATGACTTTTTTTAAATCACAAAGGCAGTACCTATTCATTATGGAAATCTTGAATAATAATGTACTCAGTATTTTGAAACTATATTGGAAGAAAGTCATGCTATTCTGCAATATTGCAGATTTGCGAATGCCTCTCCATTGCACTGAAGACAATGTTTCCATATTCACGTCTGTGCCTACTAAAATTTCAGTTCACTATGAATCAACTAAGCAAAACGTTTTACTAGAGTTACGAGATTTATAAAATAAACATATAGGATGCCAAGCTAAATTAATTTTACATTTATGTATGCCTCAAATATCATCCTGTATTTTAACTTTATTTTAACTTGACACTTTATAGGCTGAACTTTAATATTATTATTTTCCTTAGAGAGATTAAAAAGTAAAAATTAAAAAAACAAAAAAAAAAAACAAACAAAAAAGAGTAAAACAAATTCTTGTTATGGAATACGTAAAACACAAAACGAATAACCAAGCAAATATATTCCAGACCTTAACACACATCTGGCCTACTCTCCAATACTTACAGTCATCCAATCCTAAATCGTGAGAGGTAGATCATTATTTAAGTGGAGATATTCAGAGCCCAGCTGATCTTATTATTAGACTGACCTGTATGCCACTAGTTTTCAACTTTCAAGTTTTTGTCTTTAAAATTATTATAATACCTACCTGAGTTGATTGATATAGAAATTAAATGAGATAATATGTAGAAAGTGTTTTAATGTATTTATCTATCAATTTCTTCAATTAAGTAAAAGAAGATTCAATTAGATTTACTAAATTCTATTGGGGCAAAATCTTGAAGCTAGTACATTTTAGACTGTTTTAATGTTTGTTATAAAAATTTCAAAGATGCACAAAGGTAGAGAAAATAATAACAATATAATGCCATGTATTTAGTACCCAGACTCAAAAATTATCAACATTTTGCCATTCTCATTCTCTGTTTTTTTTTTTTTTTCCTGGAGAATTGTAAGTATATTCTTGAAAAATATATATATTTTATCCATTCAGATTTCAATATGTATTATAAATATATTTCACAATAAGGATTCATCCTCTTTTCAAAAAATTAGCTGGAATTTCCTCTCTAATTTTTTGCACCTTCCAGTTAATTGATGTACATTCTAAATTAAATGTCAAAAGGAAGTCAGTAAGGAGATGCTTAGATTTTAGCACTACAGACTGGAAATGCAAATACTGTTACAAGTTATAGCTTGCATAATAAAAGCACAAAGAAACAAACTTTCACAATAAAATATTAAAAGCAGTTTCATAAAAACAGTAAACAAAATTCTCTGGAAATGAGAAATTTCTACTTGCTATTGCAGTTGCATTTGTGGATCAGTGGGATGAAATTATGTACTTGGAGCTAACAGAAAGCTGCTAGTGGATACATTTTACATTTGAGTCTTCAGTTTTTGGCCGGGCACCGTAGCTCATGCCTGTAATCCCAGCACTTTGGGAGGTTGAGCCTGGCGGATCACCTGAGGTCAGGAGGTCGAGACAAGCCTGGCTGACATGGTGAAACCTCATTTCTATTAAAAATACAAAAATTAGTCAGGCATGGTGGCGTGCACCTGTAATCCCAGCTACTCGGTAGGGTGAGACAGGAGAATCTCTTGAATCCGGGAGGCAGAGGTTGCAGTGAGCCGAGATCAAGCCATTGCACTCCAGCTTGGGCAACAAGAGTGAAACTCTATCTCATAAAAGAAGAGAAAAGAAAAAAAGAAAGGAAGGACGTATTTCAGTTTTTACGGTTACCTGAAACCTATACATAGCAATAAATGCCCTAAACTAGATTGTTCTTCTAATAGCCTGTTTTGTTTTGTTTTTTTTTTTCCATTCTCCCTCCTGTGTGAACTTTAATGCTAAATGTACCATTGTTCACTCCTAAGTAATTTTTAAAGGAAGCAGCTCCATAATGTTCAAGTTAAAATGAAAAACCAAAGTGACAAATCAAATGCACGTGTTTATAATAAGACTTCTACTCAAATGTGTACTGAGAATTAGAAAAATGTTAACCAATATTAATTCACCGAAAATCTTATAAACTCAGTGGAAATGTAGTGGGAAAAAAGAGAAGAAATTCAGATTTGGAAGGCCTGAAATACATTCTCAAGTTCCACTACTAGCTAGCTGGATGGAAGGAACAAGGACTATGTGAAGATGAATGCACTCCACTGTATAAACATTACATACAAGACATTGGTTTTTGTTGTTATATACAAGTATATATGTGTGTGTGTATATATATATATATATATATACATATATATATATATATATATATATATATATATATAGAGAGAGAGAGAGAGAGAGAGAGAGTTGGAAATAATAAATAATTCTATGGCTTTATTGAAACAGCTAAGCTGCCAGGAGATTTAAAGGTTGGTGTGGTCACTGTTTCCCACCTAATAGCAGAATATGCAAATACAAATAAGCATGCAAGTTGAAGGTATCAATGCCTAAGAGTAGCATATAAACCCACCATATATTTCACTATCTATTTTCAGAAATTGTGCAATTTTACCCAAATATGCTTGTATTCAGATGCTTCCTTTTTCCTCCCTTTTGTTACCTCTAACCCAGTTTGTGTTTGTACACCCTTCTGACCCCTGGAGATGAGGTGATAATGGAGAACTCTATGGGGGGAGCAGGGAGAATGATTGATGAATTTTTGAATAGGCCTAATTGAAAAACAAAGCTGGTTACATTTTATCATTGGCCGTAAACATTTGTTGAACCGTTTGGAACTACAGATTTTTCCTTGTAAAATCAATGAGCACTTTGTACTTTAACTGGGAATTTATTAGCCTCTACATTCAATAAGTTTGCATCACTAATGTGAGTCAAACCTTTACAGTCTGCACAAATACTTTTGATTGTGTCATCTGAGAAGAACTTTATTGGGATGTGTGTTTCCTACTTGCAGGTAGTATTGAACTGGAAACGGGAAACCAGTCCAAATGGGAACAGATGTCTTCTCCACTACCAGTTTCCAGTTTCAAGTTCAATATCTGTACATACCAAGTATAATCAGTGTTTTATTTAACTAGTGAATTTTAGGAATAGAGCCTTTATGGAACTTCTTTTCCAACTTGCTTCTCCATTCCATTTTAAATTTCTCTACTGAAGTTTTCCTTCCTCCACAACACTGCCTGCATTTTCCAAAGTAATTCATGAATGCAGCTAAAAAGAGAAGCCTTTAACAGCTAATCTGCATTTTTTTCCTTCAGCATAATATCGATCTGACAGTAACAGTTTTGATAAGGTGCACTTTTTGCAGGGTGGAACAAAGAGCAATAAATTAGTTTTGAACTTTTATGATCTTGTATTATAAAGAGTCTACAACAGACGTTGTATTCAAATCAATTGTCAAAGTGAAGAAGGATTAATAACTGTTGTACTATGTAACCTTTTACATAACTGCAGCCTGAGGAAGGGAACACTTTAAGATCTACTGCCGTATTTTATTATTGTAATTCGTAATAGAAGACCCTTTTCATTACAGAAAAAGGGGGAAGAAAATAATAGCTTATTTTATAGATTTGATTATAGAACTTATTTTAATTTTCCTTGACATTATTGGGAGATGAAGTTGAAAGCAGTCTCAGAAAAGAAAATTCCCAAGAGAAATTGTGGATTATGAGGTCAAAGAACAGAATAAATTGCAGAGATGTTGCTTTTCAGGAGACATCACGTTAGATTGCAATGCATTTCTATTGCTTTATCATTGAAGAGGTGCCTTTTTTCTGAAAACCTGGAAAATTTTTACAGATAGAGTAATTTTAATGGATCTTAGGATCATATGCAGATGATTCTGAAATCAATATTGCTTTTTCCAGAGAAACTGAGTCACAAAGTGGTTCAATAACTGTCTCAAGATAATTACCCAATTCAGTGATTCTGTCCTATATTTTAGTGTCTGAATGAAGAAGAAACCTAGACCTTCAGACTCCTATGTTAAACAATCATACTCTACTTACCTCCTATTGGTGATTACGGCCCTTTCGTAGAAATTCTAAAATAAAGTTCACCTCACTGTTGTTAAGAATTTTTGTACAACATAGAAAAGGACAATATTTTTTTATGTGAAAAGCCAATAGACTATGATTCACCACAGCAAAGGCAAGGCGGCTCTTCATTTTAAACTGTAGCTTGGCTGGAGGACATTAAGAGTATTCTAAACCATGTGGAGTCAGACAGCTCCTCAAGATGCCAAGGCCTAAAATAATACAGTAACCGGACAGTACTCTAAAATGGGCTTTAGAATCGACTTCAGGAATAGAACAGATAATTAAGAGTTAGGAGAGTTAAACTCTAGCCCCTGACCAGCTGTGAGGCTTTGGACAATTCCTCTCCCATTGGGTGTGTCAGTTTTTCTATCATTAAAAGGATTAAAAGGAGGAAGTTAGGTTAGAATTGGGATTCAAATCAGATTGAATCAAATATCATGCAATTTTTTTTTTTTTTCCAAATCTAACAGACCCACACCTTTTTTTTTTTTGTTCTTTACAAACAAGCTTTTAAAGAGATGGGAGCCTTGATTCTACAGAATGTTTGATCTGGATTTAACTACATCCTTTCTTGTGGTATATAATTCATTCCTCACATCCCTGAATTTCCTGTAAAGTGAAAGTTTGGTTTAAAGGCTGTATAAGATTTTTGGCAAGTATATTGCATAGGTGCTGCTTCATACTTCATATTGCATTTTATCAAAAGGCTTATACTGACTACTTACCCACTGCTAGTGATCGTGAGTAATTGTTGTTTAGGGTGGTAACAAACTGGTGCCTCCATCATAACGTTTTAATTTCCCCTTGGAACTGGCAAGTACTGTGATACTTGTGGCCATGCCGTTTTTAAAGTCTGAAATGGTAAGAATCAAAACTATGTTAAAAAGATCCTAAAACGTGGTTTATTATCTTTTCTAATTCTTTCCATAAATCTTTTTAAATTAATTTTTGGTGTTTAAGATTGTCGTTTCTCTTCTATTATACTCTTACTTTATTTTATGAAACTTTGGCAAGTAACTGGTGATATGTTATTTTAAGAAATGCTCTTGTAAAGAAACTCCAAATATTTGATTTTAATAATAATAAAAAATAAGAAATTACCTAGAAATTGATTTTGAAAGCAACTATTTTAATAGTAACACTGGTTTCCAAGACCATATGTAAGACAGAATTTATTTTGCAAAATTCTCTTAAAACAATTTTTTTTAAGTTAAACTTTTTTTTTGTTTCACAGTGTAGTATTGAGATTTATGAATGCTTATATATTTTTTCAGCTTATTTGCAGCAGAGTACTTCACCTGATTATATAAATGTCCTTTTTCTCTGTATATTATATGTTGTATGTGCTAATTTTACTGGCTTAGGAAATACTACTAAAAGTGTAGAACGACCTTGTTCAGGTTTGTCTTCAATGAATTGAGTTGCCCTATCAATTGAAGGGTCATAAGCAGGTATACTTAATGGCAAATAGTTTTTGTAACAAGCATCTGTGAAAAAAATTACACAAAAATTGCTTCTGAGGAATTTTTTTAATGACTGATTTTTAATAAACTCACTTTCTTGACTGAAGATTTGAATGTAGAAACAAAAGAATCTAAAATTGCCTTAGGGAGCGAGGTCAGGCAAAGGTTAGTCAAAGGAAGGGGGAATTAAATAGCATTCATGTCTTTGGAAAATTTTTAATCATTGCACACACATACACACATAGCATCAGAGCGTTGATAGGTAGGCTATGTAAATACAGATTTATAAAATTAGGTGAATGTTTCATTGTATTCTTATGATTTGGCTTTCTACCTGTATTTCACTTCATAATTGAATTTTGAAATTTGAAAAATAGGGAAGATTAAAACAACTATAAGGTATTAAGATATTCAAATTATTATTTTGGCTTAGAATGAGGACTAATTTTAGTAGAACCTTGAAAGAAAACTTCATGCATTTAGGATTTGTAGGGGGCATAAATAAGGAGAAATATGCAGAATTTTTATAATCAAATGTGCTAGTCCATAAAAAAATAGAAATAGTGACCAGTTTCTATACATACTCAGCTGGAAATTGAGGGTGTAAGCAGAAATTCCTTTTATTATGAGGCAGTTTACTATAAATAAGAATGTTTTATTCCCATCATAAGACTGTTTCTTATGAATAAATACTTCAAGTGGGTTGTTATTTATGTTCTCAGATAATACTTCAGTAGTTAAAAATGCCTCATTAAATATTCATTCCCTTTTTGCTGTTTTTTATCCTACCTTTTCTAGATTAAAAGCAGAGTTAAATTAATAAACAAATCTTAAAAATATGTTGCTTTAAGACAGATGAGCTTTCTTTAAAAAAATCTGTTAAGTATCTTAAATTTTGCAACAATCACTTAGATACTTTAACAAGATGGAGTCAACCTTTTGTAATTTTATTACTGCCTAAGACAATTGCCTCACAGTAAGGCAACCTTCATGTCTTTTCATTTGATTATATACAATTAATATTATTTAGATATTTTTTGGATGTAGGATGGGGGTTTCTTCCTTTTTTTACTTCCACCAACTATATTGCCGAAGAAGAAGACAGTGTGGTTGAAAAAAAAAGAGTAAAGTTTCACTTCATTGATTACTACTAACATGGAAATCGAGAAAAAGTAACCATCTTAAACTCTCTAAAATTATTAGATCACCAGCAGTTATTATATTAATTTTCTAATGAAATATTCTGAAGACTTCCTTCTTAAACTAACAGCAGTAACTACAATGCAATTTATCTGAGGATACACTGGCATAGCTTTGCAGACTTATCAAAATGAATCATAAGGAAATTGTACTGAGCAAAAAGCCTTTTATATGAAACAAAACTGATGAATTTTGCACTTTGTTGGTTTGCAAAATTATGGAAAGGAAAAGAGTGACGTGCTGTTATAAATTTGCCGAGTTTCTCCCTTCTCAAAAAAAAATCTGTTTTTCTCCTTTCAAATTTACCCTTTGTGGCACAAAATAAAGATAGTGAGATAGATTTACAGAATGGAGACCATTAGTGTACTTTAATATTTCTAGAATCTGCATTTTTACTATCTAAAAGTCCAGTGTCTTACTTCGTAAATGCTGTCAAAGGCAGTGTTATGAGAAAATGATGTGGGTTTTTTGTTTTGTTTTGTTTTGTTTTGTTTTAAATTTTGGAACACCAAAATAACTCAGCATTTGTTAACTTGGTTGAACAGCCTATCTATTGTATTAAAAAAAGAAAGAAAGAAAGAAAGAAAGAAAGAAAGAAAGAAAGAAAGAAAGAAAGAAAGAAAAGAAATCAAATCAAATCAACAACTAAGGAAAAACTGTCCAGCCTTTAGTACTGCTCCCAACATAACTCTGTTACTCATTTTTCTTTTATTTGGAGATGAAGAAAATGTTCTCTTACTTTTAGACAATGGGAAAATATATTACTTAGAATATCTGTGTATTTAGAGCTAAGCTTTTACAGAAGGGAAGGCTAGTCAAAAAGAGAGTTAAGAAAAAATCTGAGCAAACTTTCTACTTATTTTATGATATTTATCCTTTAGGACAGCTTTGTGAAATTATTAGCGACTCAAAGTGGAGCTAACAACCAGACAGAAAGGTCTTATTTAATTATCGATAGTTTAACATGGTTTGAGACGCCTTTTTATTATTTTTGAATGTTTAATTAACTCATAAATGCAGATGAATATTATGCCTAAAAAATGAACAAGTCACACAAGCTCAGAATTTGTTCCTTTACCTATACAGATGGAGCAAATAATATCTACTAATAGGGTTATTGTGAATGTTAGAATGGGAAGAAAGAATGTTAAGTCCTATCTGATTGGGAGCCTTTGTATAGATCTAAAACAAAGAGGTAAAATGAAGCAATTATCCAGAGAATCTGTGTAGAAAACTCACTTTAGTCTTATTTATTTGATAATTTTAATGAAAATGCTTGTTTTGGTTTGAGCCAACTTTATACCTGAACCTTTCTTTTTATGCAAATTATATCAAAATACATTTTTTATTCTCATAAAAAATTTCAAAAGCAGCAAAATGCTTCTTTGTTCCTTTTGGTACTTAAAGCTCTTTCATTCCTTGTAGGACTTAATAGTGCCCATCACAACCTGAAAAAAGTAAAGCAACTGTTTCTGTCTGTATAAAATGAAAGTAATAGGACTGTAGTAAGGATCAATTACTATAATATGTGTAAATATGCTTTACAGAGAAAAACATTTTTTACAAATTTTAATTACGTTTTTCTATCGTTTATGCTGGCTCTTATATATGGAGAGATAGTATCAGGAGAGCTTCTCCTTCCAAGGAAGTTTTCTTGTCATGAGCCTGGGTTTGCAGTGAGTCAGTCACACTTACCTGGTTTTCCTTGCTACAAAATTAGGCATTTGCCATTTAGCTCACTAGGATGATGACTGCAATTTCTGTTATTGAAAATAAGTGATGCTAATTGGCCCATGTGGAGATAAGTCTTGTCGCGTTGGTCTCATTAATGCCATGATTTAGCCAACAGAGCTAAGCAGCAAAGAACTAAATGATGGAGTTACTAACTTCTCATTGCATAATTTTCCCGCACTCTCAGCTTTCTCACATTTACATTTTTACTATATTAGCAAAAAGAAATATATTTATGCCCCTAAAGGTTTTTCAGATTCTAAAAAAGCTGGCAGTGAAACTTTATCATACAGAAAGTTGTTTGCAAATGTGCTTGAAACTTAATAAAAATGTATAGCTTGAGAGACTTGGCAGTGTTTTAATATATGCACCTCCCAAGTTTTACCCAGCTGGAAGGAGGAAACCCTGATGAATTTTCATGCCTCTTGGAGAGCTAATAACAATATTTGTTGAAGTGAGGATTCTTTCGGGAACCCTTCAGGAAAAGTACTATTCTCCTCCTTGAGTCAGTGAAATTTGAAGAACAACTTCAAGCAGCAACACTGTTGTCAAAAGAAACAGATGGGGCAGTTTCTGAGGTCACTTCTTACAGTATCTAAAATTAATTTACAGTAAAATATCTACCTAACTAGGGGCTAATTTCTCTTAAGAATTTCTGAACTGGAAAATGAGCTCACCAGCTTCCTGCTTCAAATTTCTCTTTGTAGAACTGATCAAGCGGAAGGATGGGTATTATCTGAAATGTAGATCTGAAAAAAGAACATTAACAATAATGGCATTTCTTCACGGTGCTCATTTAGAAATATGAGTTAGCAAGAGTGTGTACATAGAAGATGCCTTCACTTAAAACCCATCTGTCTTCAGTGGGGTCATCAAAAGGTCAGTTGTTGTGTCACCTTGGGTTATTTAGCAAAAACTAAAGCTTTCTTTCCAACTTTTAGGCCTTCTTTTATTTCCTGGAGACTGGTTTCCCCTTGGCAACAATTCAAAGTACTAATTCCATAGGTTGAAGGCCTTTAAAATGGAAAGTGAAAATCCCCCTTGATTCCCAGTAGTTGAGTAATTCCCACTAAAGGTGGGTGAGGGACAAGAAAAGCTGTCATTTTTGTTCCCAAAAGAAGAAAAGAACAGTGGGGAAGAACTGTTTGCAATTAATACGTGTTTTAACAAACATGTGAGAGAGTTAAAGAAAAAAAATATGTATAGAATATCCAATGGGCTGTGTCTTCAAGTTTATGATTTTATAAGTATTAAATAACAGGATTTGTTATGTTTATCATCATGCTGTTTGCTGATTCATATTATAAATACTGGAAGCATTTATGTTTTTCGTATTTGCTTTCTGAACTCCTGCAGAGATGTGTTGTGAGTGGGAAGAAGTTACTCCTGACCCCTCTCCCACACAACAGTGCATGATATATCATTAATGCAAACCAAAATTTTGGCAAATATGTATGACTGTGAATATTTGGAATCATCACTCATTATGAAAAACTCTCTGTCTCAAGTTTGTTTTGAAACAAATGGTTTCAGCACAAATGAAGAATTTGGCCCAGACAAAATAATTAATCAGCAGATAATATTGTATGACTATGTTGGTATGAAAGGAGAGTGATCGACATTTATCATTTTTTATAGTTTTGGTTTCTGTCAATGATAGATAGGAAAATGACACTCAACGAAGTAAATAGTAGTATGCTATAAAACATAAAAGAGATTTTAGAGACCATCCAGCCCAACTGCTTATTCGATGAAAAGAAAGTGGAGACTCATGAAAGCAGACATCTCATTAAAGACAGAAACATCATTAGTATGAAGTTTCCCAGACCTATGACTCCTTCCACTACATTATGCAAATATATATAGGTTTATCCTGTCTTATCTTCAGCCACTCCTCATCTTGACCTCTTATTTGCTAGTTTGCTTGCTTGCTTTGTTTCTAAACAATCTGCAATTTGAAAAATAAGTGCATCAAAATAATAGTTTTTTTGTATTACATGAATACATTCTCTGTTCTACAGAATCAGAGAATGTTTGAATTGGAAAAGACTTTGTGCTATGAGTATAGAAATCCATTTCTCAGTATCCTTGTTGAGAAGTTATTTAGTTTTTTTTCTTGCACACTTCAGAATGGTAGTGCATGATTTTTACAAGGAAGCATATTTTATTAACTGATAATATTGTTAGAAAGTTTTAGAATATTTTACTAATATTTGCCTCTTTGTGATTTGTATCTATAGTTCTTTATTTTTCTTTCACATAGGACCATACAGAACCAATTTTATTTTTGTTTCATGTGACAGCATTTCTATACTTAAGCAAATTTAATCATGCCCTTCCTGCCTTCTAATGTCTCCCAGTTTCTTATTTGAGAGCATTTTCAGATCTTTTAAGATCCCATGGATTTTTTTCTACATGGTATCCAGTGAGTCAATATTCCTCTTTGAAACCAATTACAATTTACAGATTTATTTTGAGGAGTGAAGAATGCAGAAGGGACAACAATGGTCCAGAGATACATTTTTTTTTTATCATGGGCAATCAGTATTTTGAGTATTTACTATGAATCAGAAACTGCTATGCACTTTACATAAATTATTGAATTTAATCTTCACCATGAACAAATGAGGAAGGTGCTTTCATTATTTCCATATCATAAATGACAACACCGAGAACCAGAGACACTGAGTTAGTTATTCAAGGGCTCATAGTTAATAAATGGCAGGCATTAACCCATAATTTCTTAACTTCCAAAATTAATAGACTGCTACTTTATGCTGCCTCCTATATCACCTGAGTGGCTTATTTGCCTACCCTCCTACTATTGGCTCATTTAATATTATACATAATCTGGCCAGGCACGGTGGCTCACATCTTTAATCCCAGAACTTTGAGAGGCTGAGGCGGGTGGATCATCTGAGGTTAGAAGTTCGAGACCAGCCTGGCAAACTTCGAGACCATCCTGGCTAGCATGGTGAAACCCCATCTCTACTAAAAATACAAAAATTAGCAGGGCATGGTGATGCCTTTGTAATCCCAGCTACTCTGAGGCAGGAGAATCGCTTCAACCCAGGAAGCAGAGTTGTAATGAGCCAAGATCTATCTCAAAAAAAAAAAAAAAGTATATACATATATATATATATATACATAAATATATAAATATATATACGTATATATGGTACATAATCTTAAATTATTCTATTTCACACAAATAATTAAATTTAGTCTGTACTTGTACAAGGGGCTTATAATCAATTGCTAGTAGACAATTATATTTTTTCTTGTCCATTTTTTATCCTGATAACTTTGTGCTGAAAGTCTTTTTTTTTTTTTTTTTGAGACGGAGTTTCGCTCTTCTTACCCAGGCTGGAGTGCAATGGCGCGATCTCGGCTCACCGCAACCTCTGCCTCCTGGGTTCAGGCAATTCTCCTGCCTCAGCCTCCTAAATGGCTGGGATTACAGGCATGCGCCACCACGCCCAGCTGGTTTTTTGTATTTTTAATAGAGACGGGGTTTCACCATGTTGACCAGGATGGTCTCGATCTCTCGACCTTGTGATCCACCTGCCTCAGCCTCCCAAAGTGCTGGGATTACAGGCTTGAGCCACCGCGCCCGGCCTTGTGCTGAAAGTCTTGTAAAGAAAACAAGACTGTAAAATAGGCTAGATGTAGTGGTTTATTGCTGCAATCCCAGCACTTTGAGAGGTTAAGTCAGGCAGATCAGTTGAGTCCAGGAGTTTGAGACTAGCCATGGCAATATGATGAAACCCTGTGTCTACATAAAAATACAAAAATTAGCTGGGTGTGATGGTACTTGCCTATATTCCCAGCTATTCAGGAGGCTGAGGTGGAAGGATTGTTTGAGCCCAGGAAGTTGAATCTGCAGTAAGTGCCACTGCACTCCAGCCTGGGTGACAGAGTAAAACTTTGTCTAAAAAAAAAAAAAGAAGAAAAAAAAAAAAAAGAAGGCCAACAAACACATGAAAAAATGCTCATCATCACTGGCCATTAGAGAAATGCATATCAAAACCACATTGAGATACCATCTCACACCAGTTAGAATGGCGATCATTAAAAAAATCTGGGAACAACAGATGCTGGAGAGAAATAGGAACACTTTTACACGTTGGTGGGAGTGTAAATTAGTTCAACCATTGTGGAAAACAGTGTGGTGATTCCTCAAGGACCTAGAAATACAAATTCCATTTGACCCAGCAATCCCAAAGGATTATAAATCATTCTGTTATAAGGACACATGCACACGTATGTTCATTCTAGCACTGTTTACAATAGCAAAGACCTGGAACCAACGCAAATGCCCATCAGTGATAGACTGAACAAAGAAAATGTGGCATATATATACCATGGAGTACTATGCAGCCATAAAAAATGATGAGTTTGTATCCTTTGTAGGGCCATGGATGAATCTGGAAATCATCATTCTCAGCAAACTGACACAAGAACAGAAAACCAAACACCACATGTTCTCACTCATAGGTGGGTGTTGAACAATGAGAACACATGGGCACAGGGAGGAGAACATCACACACTGGGGTCTGTTGGAGGGTGGGGTATTAGAGGAGGTACAAAGGGGTGGGGAGGTTGGGAGCAGTTAACACGGGAGAAATGCCTGATGTAGGTGATGGGGGTATGGAGAGAGCAAACCACCATGGCATGTGTATACCTAGCAACAATCCTGCAAGATCTGCACATGTACCCCAGAACTTAAAGTACAATTTTTAAAAAAGACTGTAATATAATTAACTGTAATGGACCCTAACCTATTTAAAAACAGGGGTACACATAATATGCTTTGATGAGTCAAAGGGACAGGAATTATTTCTAATTTACGAAGAGAAAAAAGATGTTTTTCAGTCTAACAAAACTCCAGAAAGGAACTTTCACTTAATTTGGGGATTGTCTATTACTAAATCAATTCTAAATCTTGGTGATCATTTCCACTTGAGTTAGAAACTATAAATCCTTAGATGTACTTTTTTGTCAAAAGAATCACTTGTTGGATATTTGATAATTTAGTCTAGGGTAAATCAACTTGGCAAGCTTAATGTCTTGGAACTTAAGACACAGTTACTCTGTGTTCTTTCCAAAAACATATAAAGTTTTCTCTTCAAACTACCTACTTTAGGACTTTTATAGAAACCTCAAGGAGTGTTTTCTTATCTTTATAGGTTATTTACATCATAAGGGTTCACTTCAACAAAACGTTTTAACAAAAACTTTTTTTTTTTTTTTTTTTTTTTTTTTGAGACAGAGTTTCGCTCTTGTTACCCAGGCTGGAGTGCAATGGCACGATCTCGGCTCACCGCAACCTCCACCTCCTGGGTTCAGGCAATTCTCCTGCCTCAGCCTCCTGAGTTGCTGGGATTACAGGCACGCGCCACCATGCCCAGCTAATTTTTTGTATTTTTAGTAGAGACGGGGTTTCACCATGTTGACCAGGATGGTCTCGATCTCTCGACTTCGTGATCCACCCGCCTCGGCCTAACAAAAACTTTTTTAACAAAACTTTTCCTATGTGGTTTCCTCTCAGAACTCTACTGCTTCTCACAGGGCCTCTGCCCTTTTGTTGTATGGTATATTTTAAACACCTTTGAACAGACAGAACACAATAATTTAAAAACACAACTATACAGTGTTTTCCTCAAACATGCATACAATATTTACAAATTAAGCCTGCGTTTACACGGTGCTAAAATACCTGCTCAGTTACACCTTACTTATATTCTGTTGTTGTTGTTGTTGTTACATAGATACAGTGACCATATGCAGTGGGTTTAAAAAGAGGATTCTAACTTCAAATGTTTTGTCTCATTATCTCCATAATTATACTTATATCTGTAGGAGCATGTGTCTTATTTTGAGAAGGGAGTAAATGTTTATCTGATTACTTCATAGATAAAACATTTTAAAGATGAAATCATTTACATGGGCCAGATATTTTGGTGTTCTATAGGTGAACCCTAGAAGTAATTACAATATTTTATGTTGGATATGTTACTCTTTCTATTAATCCCCTCCCCTTCACCTAACACATGGTTTGAGAACTCACAAGCAAACCAAAAGCTAAAACAATTAAACTTGGAAACATTAAACCTTACTGGGTTTATTATAAACAACAAGATGTAGATAAGAATATTTAAAATATATTTCAAAAGACAATGGCAAAGACATAGTCACTCTTTAAATGTTTCGTAAGGCTCCACAAGGGCAGATCACCAGATTGAGGCACTTAAAATTATTAATTACTGAACATGTTCTCTATACTGAAGGAGCAGTTACTCATCACCTCTGAGCCTCTGTTTCCTTTTTCCATAAAATTAGAATGACAGTAAATAACAACACCTATCCCATTGAGGTGTTATAAAAATTAAGTAAAATAATAGTAAATTCCTTAGTGATCCGGCTACAAAGGGAGAGCACCTTTGTGTGCTACTAATATCATGAATATTAGTTACTAATATCATTATAACCAAAAATTATATCTTTATATGATTCAATATAAGGATTGTATAATACATTAAGGCAAAATGAGGGTTTGGAGTTGAGTTTTTAGTTAGAGGATAGGCAGAACTGGTGACAAAGAAAGATCCTAGAAGGAATAGATCATGAGCAATGAATTAAAGAAAGGGAAATATAAATTACGTGGATACACAGGAAAATAGGGGGCAACACATACGAAAAGACAAACTCAACTGTTATGTGAACACTAAAACCTGATTCATTATAATAAACAAAATATTCCATGTAATAATTTAATACATTACTAATCAAATGTCATAATTTTAGTTTGTTATTGTTGTTGTTGTTTCAGGTAGTCTTTTTTAAGCCACATATAGTTAGAGTAGTTGAATTCAGAGGTTAAACTCATCAGCTGTCTGAATCAACTGTTACTAGGGTCACTCTTTTATGAGGTGCCTCATATCTTTCTCTGTGATTTTTTTTTTCAATTTCTGTCCTTTATCAAAATTTTACTTGAAATTATGTTCTTTGACATCGGTGGTCTGTATTTTGAGTCTTCACTTGGTTGATTGGTGATATATGGGTGAAGAATAATTATGATAACAATTGCTTAATAGCATTTATTATACAACAATTTTTGGACTTAATACTTTAGATCAATTACCTCATTACATACCTCATATAAGGTAATCTTATTATCATCCTTATTTTACAGATGAAGAAACAGAGGCAAGGAATGGACAAGTAACTTATTGAAGAACACATTGCTAAGTGGTAATAGTTGGATTTTGAACTTGGGCAGTTTGGCACTTGATTCTATTTTACCGCATTAAACTACTTATTAGAAAGTTCAATCAGTGATAATATTGCCTAACGCAAATAATTAATTCACAAAATAACATTTATTGAATGAATTAGAGACAATGAATGAATGTTGATATAGGCTAAAATTGTAGAAGAATTCCACTATGTTAGTATTGTTATAAAGAAAAAAGCTAGGTAATTATTCATTACACTTAATCAATGCTAATGACCAGGCCAGGTCAAATACTCATTTACTACTCAACAGTATCTTTCTTTTTTTTTTTTGAGACTGAGTTTCACTCTTTTTTTTTTTTTTTTTGAGACGAGTTTCGCTCTTGTTACCCAGGCTGGAATGCAATGGCACGATCTCAGCTCACCGCAACCTGCGCCTCCAGGGTTCAGGAAATTCTCCTGCCTCAGCCTCCCGAGTATCTGGGACTACAGGCATGCGCCACCATGCCCAGCTAATTTTTGTATTTTTAGTAGAGACGGGGTTTCACGATGTTGACCAGGATGGTCTCAATCTCTTGACCTCGTGATCCACCCGCCTCGGCCTCCCAAAGTGCTAGGATTACAGGCGTGAGCCACTGCGCCGGGCTTTTTTTTTTTTTTCTTTTTTTTTTTTTTTTTTTTTTTTTTTTTTTTTTTTTTTCCTGTGGCTATTGTAACTACCTAAATCATACACTGAGAATTTCCTTAACAAAGCAAAAAGAAGAAGTTAAATTAACAGATAAATTTGGTATCTAGCTCAAAACCAAGATTTCACATTTCAAATTATTCCACAGACCAGTATAATCGAAATTTATTACTAAAGATGCCAAGAGACATGGAGAAGAAACCAAAAAAATAAGAAAGTCATCATATAACCACTGTCAAAGCAGATGGGGTGGAAAGGAATCTAGGAACTAAACATTTGACTTTCTGGTCTAATCCATGAGATTATTGTTTAGATGGATTGCTCTATAATGCATAATTCAAGTTTTACCTCATACTATGTGTATGTGTTTATCTATATTGAGTTTTCTATTTTAATAATGGACATTATTCTCATGACTTGGCTGATTTCCAAGACTCCCTTTTATTTAATAATGATAGAATCAGCCATAATTTCGATTTCACACTGGGTATATGTAGACAAAGGGATCATTCAATTTGCAACAACAAAAAGAAGTTACCATATTGGAAAGCAATTTCCCAAAGTTCTTGCTTCTTTTCTGACATAATGACAAAGCTCAAGTAATGTAATTAGAGTCTCCATTATGATGCAGTGAAATATAGTCATGAACTTTATTTACTGCCACCTAGATACTTTGGATTCAATATGGGATTCCCTTGGACAAGAAATTCATTGACATCTATCCATTTGTCTATATATCTGTCAATATATCTACCCATCTAATCACATATTTATATTTGGTAATATATTTTTATCTTTAAAACGAGAAAATAGGGGAGTCTGAAATGTATGTACTAAATTCCTCTGGCTTTATTTTTATAAAGCTAGGCTTTATTTCATCAAATCAGTAAGAGTTTTATATTTGTGTTTTGCTTCCTTTTTTCTGTCTCATTTTCAAAGATAGATCAGACACTACTGAGTCAAAGTTTGATGGAACAAAATGATGAATTTTCAGTTTCACTGAAGAGAAAAATGAAATAATCTCTTAGCTTGCTGATTATGTTATTAAAATTAGCGGGAAAATGTTCTTTTTTGCTGAATTTATTTTGGCATCAGTATATATTCTTTTAATGTTTCACAATTAGCCCATCTATGTACATTTTGAAGTAAGGACCTTTTAAGGTATTCTTATGCTCTAATATTAATATTTCTAGTCTTTGCTGTATTTGCAACTTTGTGCATAGTGTATGTAAGTTCAGTGGCTTCGTGTCTGAAACTTAATTTTTCTCAGTATAGCTGCATTAGCATTCAGCTGTGAGTATGAAAGATAATAGTATTAAATGCAACTTCCATTCTGTTGTCATGGATGCAGCACAACCCAATACTGGTGACGCTATACCACTAATCTTTGTACAATCTCATTTTTGTCTACTAAGTTTAATTTCATTACATGTAAAATTCAATCACTATATCAAAAAAAGTTTCTATTTATTTGATATTAGAGGCATTAAGATGTTATAATGTATTGGTTAATTTTGAATATAAAATTCTTTATGTTTTTTAAAGCAATATATATGTATGTCACTGTCTGTTATGAAAATCAGAAACAAAAATCAAGAAAAATATAACATCGCATAAGGAAGAAAGTCTTTTTTTTAAGTGAGTCTGTGATTCAGTATATACTTTTTTTGTTTATAAGTTGTGTGAGTAGTAGTATTCTATACATAAGTTATAGAAATAACATGTTTTATTTAATTTGTAGAGAATTGTACCATGTTAATAACTTTTTTTTTTTTTACAAAAGCTATACCATCATTTCTAAAGATTTTTTTGTCAAACAATGTACAAATTTGCTTGACATAACTCATCATGTTAGTGGAAAAAAATGGTCTCAGGAATGCTTGTCCCAGAGCTGGTGGTCATAACTGGACCTGGAAAAACAGTATGCAACTGTATAGAAAGCAAAAATGTTAGGATCTATAAGAAATTTACTTTTGATTATCCAATAACATAAAGTAAATATAAGAACAGGGTAAATGCATAAGAAAATAGCCAAATACACAGCTGATTGCCTAGAAAGTATAATGCCCAATACATCCTCTCCTTATTTGTGGGTATGTATTTGTTCTTTTTGTGAATAATATACCACTTCGTGATGTTTGTTCATAGAAAAATCTTTGTCCTTTTATGTACTTATTTTTTTTTTGCACAAAAAGTGATGATTGGCATTTTAACTTTAAAATTGCAAATAAAGACATCCTTTATCTGCTGAAAACATTTTTTTTTCCTTTTCTGTGTTTTAATTCTGATAGTTTGCATTTATATGGTGTGAGGACAAGTTTTGAAAAGGTACTCTATGAAGTCTCCATAATATTTTTCAATATTTTTTATTTGATGGTTGTTTTTCTGCATCATTTGAATGAAAAATATAAAAAAAATTCAAAAGTAGCTTTGGATATTAACTTTTGATATATTACTAATAAAATGTTTTGATATTATAAAATTAAATTTGCCTTCTGCTTTTCTATAATTTGAACAGACAGGGTTTTTGCTATGATTACACCAATCATCTATCACCTTATTGACCTAAAGATACTTCATAGTGTATATTGTTTTGGTTGAGGGTGATTATAAAATGGGGAGGCTATAGAGTGGGGGAAATGTGGGCCCAATTATAATTAAACAACAATGAAACAACATGCATCAGTCAGTAAAAGCAGGAATCAGCATTATGAAGTGAAAATTAAAGAGTCAAACACCCGAATATCTACTGTATCTGCCTGCTGCTAGACACTGAAGCACGGAGAGCAGGATACACCTCCATGGATGGATAGATTTCCTTATTAAAAAAACATGGTGGGAAACACAGTAGCGGAACTTACTAAAACAAGGCTTTGTGTAATTTCCTTGAAAGAAATTTCCCAAGATAGCAACTTGAAAGGCTTTTAATTGTATGACTAGCTATAGAATGTGCATTGCAATTGGTTGTATTTAAAAATTCCATTAGTTTGCAACAGATCTGGTAGAGTTTCCCAAATTCTTCTCTCTTTTATTTTTTTTCTTTATAAAACGTTTGATATGCAGACTCATTAAAATGCATATATATTTGTGTCTGAATCCCTCTAAATATTTTTCTCAATTATATATTAGTTACTTTTATTTTGAATGAAAAATTTGACTTAGAAATTGACATAATGGCATCACTGAATAAAATAATAAACTTTTATTGCTATATTTACTGCTTCACCCATTTAATGTCTCACATGTTTTATCAGGTGAATACTAAAGGCAGTGTGGCATTTACTCCTTATAAAAAGTCGACTTAACTGCTATAAACCTGTATTACTCCACACTATTCAATCCTAATAGTTGAAAAGAAATATGTCAAATTTCAGTTTGGAAATTCTTGAAATAGTTTCTGTTCTACTGTGAACTTTTTTTTTTTTAATCTTAGGTCTGACTTGTATTTTTAGAAAATTAGTTTTTTTAAACTTGAGTGTGCCTGTTATTTACATTGTCCATTAAATATATTTAAACAGTTAAGACTAAGAAATTATCATCTAAAAATATTAAAAGAAGGCTTTGTGAATTGTAACCAATTGGTGGAGCATGATTGAGCACCACCAATTCATGATTGTGAATGTTTGATAGTCTTTAAATAGATTTCTAGAAATGTGACCAATGTTTTTCTAATATGATTAATCTATTTACATGTGTTGTACTCTTAGACATATGTTAAGGTTCTGCTTATAGTAGACATAGAGTAGAAACTGACATAATTTGAAACAAGTTAATGGACAGGCTCAGAGATTTTTGGTTCAAAAGAAACCATGCAATTTTCTATTAAAATAAGCATTAGATTCTTATTTATTAACTGTAGATTTAGAGAATTCAACCTTAACTCTCAATTTTACATAAATTTTTCCAAAACTTATAAAACAGAACTTAATAAAATCTAACTTGATTAGGTAGACAATAGTATATGTTGAAGTAACAGATAGCTGCATACAATCTTAATCAATCTTTAGACATTTTATTTTTATGTAGTCATTAGCAGCAATGCTTTAAAGTTGAATTTTCTGCTTCCAGTAGCCCTATTTTAAAAATACACACAAAAAAAGCTGTATTGCTGTAAACGGTGTTTATTTTTTTTTTACCTTCTTGTTTTGTAATGTAATTATGATCTCTAGGTGTTTGTATTTTCCTCATACAGAGCAGCCACACAAATATTTCATAAATGTAAGCCTTGAGAGAATAGCCAGTAATTTTTTTTTTCACTTTTATGTTGTCTTTAACACAAAGACATTTTTATTTTATTGGCACTAATTTTGTAGGTGGTATATAGCAAAAAAATTTAATTAATTTTATTTCCTTTAGAGTAACCTTTATAAAATTCAGTGGTATAGTTTTTGTTTATTTCATTATATTTAATCATTTTCCTAGTAAATTTAATTTGCATATTTACTAAACTACTCCAGAAAGAGCACATCTAAAGTGAAAGGATTATGTGTCTAAACTATGTCTATATTTTACCTGATTTTTTTTATTAGCTGTCTGAAACTGTACTAGAATCTTTCTTTCTTTCCTTTTTTTTTTTTTTTGTTAATGTTGATATGTTCCTCAGTATCAGGAATGAAAACTATTTCCAGTTTAAAGTTGAAGGGCTTGGATTTCAAAAGAAAAAAAAAAAAAAAAGCAAAACTTACTGGCACTTAAAATTGAATTGTCAGTTTTATTGAGAACATTAGCATATACCACATTTGAAGATATATACACATATATTTAAATGAGTATAAATCATATTTGCATAATTTTGAACAATTCTAGATTCAAAAAGAAGAATAAGGGTAGAGGGCTAATGAGATTATTATTTGATAATGGGATAATTTCTCACAATAAAACTCATACAATTTTCATTTTGGGGGGTTTATTTATTGTAACCTTGAAATCCACATGCACTGTAATAATTACAAGATTTGGACTGAAAAATATCCATTGGTTTTAGAAAGAGAAACATATTTTTTAGTTTACATTTTAAGTTAAAAATCTGAGGTTCATACATTTAAAACAGCTTTCCCATCACTAATGCAAAGTTGCTACTTATAACAAATTTATTTTGTTATTCTTATAACCTCATCTGAAAATACAGTATGAGAAGGATGGAAGATTTTCATGGGTAAAGATTTGCTTATGTATTTCCACATTTTCAAGACATCAGTGTGACTGTGGAGGTAAAGTATATTTTAACATCATATGCTTGTGCTACAAAAAATGACCAGACATAATTTTTCTTTATATATTTTAGGAGGATTAAAGAGTTCCTGCAGAGAAACAGTTAATCTATTTTTAACTAAAGCTTTACTTTTATAATCTATCCAGTGCTTCGAGTTCTGTCATTGATCTATGATTTATGTGATTTAAACCACCTCTTGGCTGTAACACTGGTTTCTGTCCAAGATGCTGAGTTGAATACTAATTATAAGATCAAATTTATACTGTTGGGCTAGGCAGCTGAATGAGTTCTCCATGAGGGATTCCCTTCTCCATTCCCTGCCACAGTTCTACCTTAGGGAAGTTTTGTCAGAGAAAAGATTAAGAAGAGAAATAAATGAATCAAAGAAAACTATTCTATATGCTTTAGTTTATTAAACAATTATTTTTGAATCATACATGTATAGTCATGAATGGAGATGTGGTTCTGCAGATAGAATACATAAACTGTATATTTACTGACTTATCTGTGCGTGTGTGTGTGTGTGTTTGTGTGTGTGTGTGTGTGTGCGTGTGTGTTTTCATGTATGGGAACACAGAATAAATACTCAAATAACTATTCATGGCTTTCTTTAAAACTCAAATTAAATTAATGGCTATGAATAGCTCCACCGAATTACAAAGCTTCCATTCTTTGACTATACTGAAAATTTTCCAAACCATAGATAACCAATTATTTTGTAGAGGTAAGAGAGTCCATTTGTTGAGAGAATAATTTAAGAAATGTAGGCAACTAATTTTCTGTCTAGAGAAGTAGTACCCAAGTGGGGATGACCTTGTCTTTTAAGTGACATTTGGCACTGTTTGGAGACATTTTAGTTTTAACTGTGAAGGCAAGGTGCTACTTGGCATCTAATGAGTAGAAGCCTCGGATGCTGTGCATTCTACAATGAACAAAACAACTTAAAACAAAGACTTACCCAGACCCATATGTGAATACTGACACTGTTGAAAATCTTGGTCTAGAAGTACCATACATTTGTCAAGCATTGATGTAAAAATGGCTGTAATTGGTATTTTTCAGGGAAAAGGAAATGGAGGCAAATAAAGAATATTCTTTCATGGATTTGGATACTGCCACTTGAAATCTAGTACTACACTGGTTTTGTCGTGAGCAGCAGTTATTTTCTACTTTATTGCCCCTCTTTCTATAAGGTGTGTAAAATGCAAGAGACTTGGATTAATAGATGCTGGGATCTGACCCGCAGACCCAGGCTTGCACGACAAATGAATAGCGTATACTGACACAGATATCTAGCTGAAACTATGCAACTACCCCCCAACCGACCTTCCAAGAAGGTTTGTGACTATTTCCTATAACTATCTTTTTAATTTCTCTTACAACACTTCCTACCACCCTGATTGAACCCCCGCAAATAGAAGGAATTTATATATATGTAGTAATCCATGAGTTGTTCTTTAAGAAAGTCAATTGATCCTTTTAAAAAATAATGTTTGTAATTTTTTACTTTATATAACTAAAAATTAATGAGTACTTTTTTAAACTTTTATCTTAGGTTCGAGGTACATGTAAAGCTTTGTTATACAGGTAAACATGTTTTGCTGTACAAATTATCACTCATGTATTAAAATTTGAGGAGATTTTAGCAAGTCCAGTAAAGTAGTAATCTAGTTTTAAAAGTTGCCTTTAGAATGAATAGATCTATAGTTTCATCTATAAGGTATTTTGAGAGTAGATACCAACCACAGTCTTTTTAAAATGTCTCTGGGGATACGTACAATTCAAGACTCGTAGTAGCAATGGAGATTATGGGCATTTTACTTATGTCCTGCTCTTATTTTACCGGGCATCTGTGGACCCAGTCTTATAATTAATATAGTATATTGTAGAAGGGTGAGATTTAAGATCTTCTATGTTAAGTATTTTGAATTGGATCTGTTTTTGTTCTCTAAATTTTTGCAATTGTTATTATACTTAAATGAAGCATGACTTAAGGAGGATTTAGTTAAAAATAGCTTTCCCCAATTCTGCTTCACAGAGATAGCAATACCTCTATTCAGATAATACAGTATCTTATTTATATGGAAACTTGAATCATGGTCAAACTGCATTATAAAATTTTGCTTATTTTGCCCCTAAAATATTCATAACCTTATTATCTCCCACTTAGATTACCAATTAAATAGCATATTGACTAGTCTCTATGATTCCAGTTTCTCATCATTCTAATTTATTATTCATATTAAAGCCAAAATATAGGTGAGAACCTTCTAATTCCCTTCTTTCCATTGCCAAGAAGAGGCACCTTACTTTTCTTATACACCAGGGCAACCTAAATAGATTTTTAATTTGTATATGCCTAGGTCCTGCCCCCCTAAATTTAATTCATGGCACAGAGAAGAGCTCACTAATCTGAATTTTAACAAGCTTCTAGGTGTCTCTAAAGTGTGACTTCCTTTTACTACACTTTAAAAAATAGTGGCATCATGAATAAGGCCCAAAATCTTTCTCACAGCTTTTAGCATGCTCTAAAGAACAAAGTGATAATTCCCATTTGAGAATTCAAAGATCTTAATTCTGATATCGTCAGACCCAATATATCAGAAGCTATTGTAACTGCTACAAAAAATTGAATACAGAGTATTCATGAATCTACAAGGTCCCAAAAAGCTAATAGGTTACTTCAGCAATGTGTTTCTCTCTCTCTCTCTCTCTCTCTCTCTCTCTCTCTCTCTCTGTGTGTGTGTGTGTGTGTGTGTGTGCGCGCATGTGTGTGTGTGTGTGTATGTGTGTGTGTGTGTGAGAGAGAGAGCGAGAGAGAGAGAGAGAGAGAGAGAGAGAGAGAGAGAGAGAGAGGGGAGGTTATTAGCCGAACGATTCAGTGCATTTTATGTGAAAATGTTGCATGTGTTCCTTCCCTAGAAATAAAGATAGTTACCCGTGTTATCATTCATTGCCAATACTACTCTTACTGTATGGCTCTAATCTAACTCCTTTATATTTCTCTCCACTCTAATAGCCGAATATCAATCTTGTATCTCATCGCTGTTCTTTCTGTGACCACCATTTGGTCAGATGAGAGAATGGATTGGGAGATATTGGGACAATGGGGCAATAGTTTTTGGGTTCTGGAATTTGGGACCACAACACATAATATGGGCTTAGCTCAAAACGTGGACTTGCTGGGCCAGTCACTGTGGCTCACACCTGTAATATCAGAACTCTGGGAGGCCGATGTGTGTGGATCATTTGAGGTGAGGAATTCGAGACCAGCTTGGCCAGCATGGTAAGACCCCCGTATTTACTAAAACTACAAAAAATTAGCCAGGAATGCTGTCGCATGCCTGTAGTCCCAGCTGGGTAGTAGAATTGCTTGAACTGGGAAGCGGAGGTTGCAGTGAGCTGAGATCACGTCATTGTGCTCCAGTCTGGGCTACAGAGTGAGACTCCATTTCAAAACAGTGTAGATTTGCTAAAATCTAGAGGCACATGATCAGGAAAAGTAAAAAAGGAAAATCAGGTAAATAAATCACTGTGACTTTTTGAAGAACTCATTAACTCTTTAAGGACCAATTGCATAATGGAACAAAATGAATTTCTCAACTCATTTGAATCTGAACATTTCATCAAGTAGTCATAGCTGACTTGCTAAAACACGGCCTCATTTACTGAAAACTGTCTGTATCATAAGGTTTTCATAAATGTTTGCTGAAACACATTTTCTATATCAAAATATCTTTCTTTTGTCAATGTTTCTACACGATGTTGTATGTTAAGTGAATATCAAATGAAAGATACTGGTGCTAGATTTTTTCTACCTGCTAATAATTCCTAATTAAACATTGGTCTTCCCTTTACATTTTTGTTCATATCCACAACTCAGTTGATACATTTTACATTTTCTATTAGCAAGTTTGGAAATGAATACAAAATTAAATCATATTTTATATGATTCACTTTAGAGCAGTAAATGTGAAAGGGGACTCCTCAGTACTATACAGAATATGAGACACATATTAAAAGACTTCCCACAATGCCCAGACACCAAGGTTTGACAACTTGTAATGGATTACCCAGCTGAAAACCAGACTTTTGATGGATTTTCATGCTTATGCTAAAAGCAAATATAAATTTGTACAAATTCACATCCAGTTATATTCTCTTTTGAAGCATGCTACTGAAGGACCATGCATGTATGTTAATGAAGATCACCTGCAGAACCTTCCTTCCAGTCATAACTAGACTTACTGCTATGGGAAAACATTAAGATATGCTATTCTAAGTGGAATATTTCATTAAACACCTCTTTACAGACAGTTTGAAGAGCAGTGATAACGTTGGTAGGCTCAGCATAGTTTTAGCATTGCATGGGTTTTTTTTGTTTGTTTGTTTGTTTTATATTTCTTATTCTATGCCACTGAAAATTGGGAATTCATGTATGATAAAAGTGTAGATTCACTGCTAACCAAGGTAATATTAAACCAGACTATTCTACTTTTAAATTCCTTTGAGTTAAAGAACATACACTGCATTTGATATGATGTTTCCATTTTTCTATATTTTCATCAATCCTTCTCCATTTTAAAGAAACCAGACACTATTCTCTTGAATCTGTTTTTGTTTTTGTTTTTGTTTTTGTTTTTGTTTTTAATGTAAAGTCTCTAACTGAGGATCCTGGTTGAATAGTAAATGTGAAAACTCTGATCAATTTTTTGCTGTTGTTAAACCTGATGTTCAATATCAACCCATCAATCAACAAGAATTGATAATGTCTTTAATATGTTTTCAGCATTGTGCTAGACAATGCTGAAAACTAAGAAAACAAAGATAAAACCATTTACTTGTTTATTCATTCAACACATATTTATTGAGTACTTACTATATGCAAGGCAATGTATTTAGAAGAGTTCTTGGTTTTCTATCACAGAGTGTAAATGTCGGTAGCAGCAAGGAAACATACATTAATCAAATAATTACACAAATAACTGTCATGTTTTAACTGGTAGAGAGGTATACAGTACTATAAAAACACTTAAAATGAGAATTTTTTCTGGTCTGGGAAGTAAGGGCTGTCTTCTTTCAGATGAGATCTGAGGGATGAGTAGATGGTAGAGTTGAAGAGGAAAGGTTAAGAATGTGGTAAGCAGAGAAAGGGGCTATATCAAGATGAAAAATGGCACTTTTGAGAAAGTGAAAATCTACTGTGGAAGGAGTGCAGAGACTGTGAGGAAGAGATGGGAAATGAGGTAAGAAAAGTATATATTGAACAAAGAGGGCCATTTAAGAGATTTTAAATGGGAATGGGTGAGGTTAAATAATCAAATCTATGTTTTTTTTTTTTTAATTTTATTGCATTTTAGGTTTTGGGGTACATGTGATGAACATGCAAGATTGTTGCATAGGTACACACATGGCAGTGTGGTTTGCTGCCTTCCGTCCCCTCACCTGTATCTGTCATTTCTCCCCATGCTATCTCTTCCCACCTCCCCACCCCCGGCCCCTCCCCCATTTCCCCCCAACGGACCCCAGTGTGTAGTGTTCCCCTCCCTGTGTCCATGTGTTCTCATTGTTCAACACCCACCTATGAGTGAGAATATACGGTGTTTGATTTTCTGCTCTTGTGTCAGTTTGCTGAGAATGATGGTTTCCAGGTTCATCCATGTCCCTACAAAGGACGTGAACTCATCATTTTTGATGGCTGCATAATATTCCATGGTGTATATGTACCACATTTTCCCTATCCAGTCTATCATCGTTGGGCACTTGGGTTGGTTCCAGGTCTTTGCTATTGTAAACAGTGCTGCAATGAACATTCGTGTGCACGTGTCCTTGTAGTAGAATGATTTATAATCCTTTGGATATATACCCAGTAATGGGATTGCTGGGTCAAATGGGATTTCTATTTTTAGGTCCTTGAGGAATCGCCACACTGTCTTCCACAATGGTTGAATTAATTTACATTCCCACCAACAGTGTAAAAGTGTTCCTATTTCTCCACATCCTCTCCAGCATCTGTTGTTTCCTGATTTTTTAATGATCGCCATTCTAATGGGTGTGAGATGGTATCTCAATGTGGTTTTGATTTGCATTTCTCTGATGACCAGTGATGATGAGCATTTTTTCATATGTTTGTTGGCCTCCTGAATGTCTTCTTTTGTAAAGTATCTGTTCATATCCTTTGCCCATTTTTGAATAGGCTTGTTTGTTTTTTTCTTGTAGATCTGCTTTAGTTCTTTGTAAATTCTGGATATCAGCCCCTTGTCAGATGGGTAAGCTGCAAAAATTTTTTCCCATTCTGTTGGTTGCCGATTCACTCTACTGACTGTTTCTTTAGCCGTGCAGAAGCTGTGGAGTTTGATTAGGTCCCATTTGTCTATTTTGGCTTTTGTTGCCATTGCTTTTGGCGTTTTGTTCATGAAGTCCTTGCCTACACCTATGTCCTGAATGGTTTTGCCTAGATTTTCTTCTAAGGTTTTTATGGTATTAGGTCTGATGTTTAAGTCTTTAATCCATCTGGAGTTAATTTTGGTGTAAGGTGTCAGGAAGAGGTCCTGTTTCTGCTTTCTGCACATGGCTAGCCAGTTTTCCCAACACCATTTATTAAACAGGGAGTCCTTTCCACATTGCTTGTTTTTGTCAGGTTTGTCGAAGATCAGATGGTTGTGGGTATGTTGTATTTCCTCTGAGGCCTCTGTTCTGTTCCATTGGTCTATATCTCTGTTTTGGTACCAGTACCATGCTGTTCTGATTACTGTAGCCTTGTAGTATAGTTTGAAGTCCGGTAGTGTGATGCCTCCTGCTTTGTTCTTTTTGCTTAGAATTGACTTGGCTATGCGGGCTCTCTTTTGGTTCCATATAAAGTTTAAGATGTTTTTTTCCAGTTCTGTGAAGAAGGTCATTGGTAACTTGATGGGAATAGCGTTGAATCTGTAAATTACTTTGGGCAGTATGGACATTTTCACGATGTTGATTCTTCCTAACCATGAACATGGAATGTTTCTCCATCTGTTTGTATCCTCTCTTATTTCGTTGAGCAATGGCTTGTAGTTCTCCTTGAAGAGGTCCTTTACGTTCCTTGTTAGTTTTATTCCTAGGTGCTTTATTCTCCTTGTAGCAATTGTGAATGGCAGTTCGTTCTTGATTTGGCTCTCTTTAAGTCTATTACTGGTGTATAGGAATGCTTGTGATTTTTGCACGTTGATTTTGGGTATCCTGAGACTTTGCTGAAGTTGTTTATCAGTTTCAGGAGATTTTGGGCTGAGATGATGGGGTCTTCCAGATATACAATCATGTCATCTGCAAATAGAGACAATTTGATTTCCTCCTTTCCAATTTGGATACCCCTTATTTCTTTTTCTTGCATGATTGCTCTGGCTAGAACTTCCAGTACTATATTGAAAAGGAGTGGTGAGAGAGGGCACCCTTGTCTAGTGCCAGATTTCAAAGGGAATGCTTCCAGTTTTTGCCCATTCAGTATGATATTGGCTGTTGGTTTGTCATAGATAGCTTTTATTGTTTTGAGATACGTTCCGTCAATACCTAGTTTATTGAGGGTTTTTGGCATAAAGGGCTGTTGAATTTTGTCAAAAGCCTTCTCTGCATCAATTGAGATAATCATGTGGTTTTTGTCTTTGGTTCTGTTTATGTGGTGAATTACGTTTATGGACTTGCGTATGTTGAACCAGCCTTGCATCCCCGGGATGAATCCTACTTGATCATGGTGGATGAGCTTTTTGATATGCTGTTGCAATCGGTTTGCCAGTATTTTATTGAAGATTTTTGCATCTATGTTCATCATGGATATTGGCCTGAAATTTTCTTTTCTTGTTGAGTCTCTGCCGGGTTTTGGTATCAGGATGATGTTTGTCTCGTAAAATGATTTGGGAAGAATTCCCTCTTTTTGGATTGTCTGGAATAGTTTCAGAAGGAATGGTATCAGCTCCTCTTTGTATGTGTGGTAGAATTCAGCTGTGAACCCATCTGGACCTGGGCTTTTTTTGGGTGGTAGGCTCTTTATTGCTGCCTCGACTTCAGACCATGTTATTGGTCTATTCAGGGTTTCGGCTTCTTCCAGGTTTAGGCTTGGGAGGATGGAGGTGTCCAGGAATTTATCCATTTCTTCCAGGTTTACTAGTTTATGTGCATAGAGTTGTTTGTAATAATCTCTGATGATGGTTTGGATTTCTGTGGAATCTGTGGTGATATCCCCTTTATCGTTTTTTATTGCATCAATTTGGTTATTCTCTCTTTTCTTTTTTATTAATCTGGCTAGTGGTCTGTCTATTTTGTTGATCTTTTCAAAAAACCAGCTCCTGGATTTATTGATTTTTTGAAGAGTTTTTTATGTCTCTATTTCCTTCAGTTCTGCTCTGATCTTAGTTATTTCCTGTCTTCTGCTAGGTTTTGAGTTTTTTTGATCTTTCTCCTCTAGCTCTTTCAATTTTGATGATAGGGTGTCAATTTTAGATCTCTCCTTTCTTCTCATGTGGGCACTCATTGCTATATATTTTCCTCTAGAGACTGCTTTAAATGTGTCCCAGAGATTCTGGTATGTTGTGTCTTCGTTCTCATTGGTTTTGAAGAACATCTTTATTTCTGCCTTCCTTTCATTGTTTATCCAGTCAACATTCAAGAGCAAGTCGTTCAGTTTCCAGGAAGCTGTGCGGTTCTGAGTTAGTTTCTGCATTCTGAGCTCTACCTCGATTGCACTGTGGTCTGAGAGACTGTTTGTTATGATTTCCGTTCTTTTGCATTTGCTGAGGAGTGATTTATTGCCAATTATGTGGTCAATTTTAGAGTAGGTGTGATGTGGTGCTGAGAAGAATGAATATTCTGTGGATTTGGGGTGGAGAGTTCTGTAAATGTCTATTAGGTTTGCTTGTTCCAGGTCTGTATTCAGGTCCTGGATATCCTTGTTGATTTTCTGTCTGGTTGATCTGTCTAATATTGAGAATGGGGTGTTAAAGTCTCCCACTATCATTGTGTGGGAGTCTAAGTCTCTTTGTAAGTTATTAAGAACTTGCCTTATGTATCTGGGTGCTCCTGTATTGGGTGCGTATATATTTAAGATCATTAGCTCTTCTTGTTGCAGTGCTCCTTTTACCATTATGTAATGTCCTTCTTTGTCTCTTTTGATCTTTGTTGCTTTAAAGTCTATTTTATCAGAGATGAGAATTGCAACTCCTGCCTTTTTTTGCTCTCCATTTGCTTGGTAGATCTTCCTCCATCCCTTTATTTTGAGCCTTTGTGTATCCTTGCATGTAAGATGGGTTTCCTGGATACAGCACACTGATGGGTTTTGGCTTTTTATCCAATTTGCCAGTCTGTGTCTTTTGATTGGGGCATTTAATCCATTGACATTTAGGGATAGTATTGTTATATGTGAATTTGATACTGTCATTTTGATGCTACCTGGCTCTTTTGTTGGTTAGTTGATGCAGCTTCTTGATTGTGTTGATGCTCTTTTACCATTTGGTGTGTTTTTGGAGTGGCTGGTATTGATTGTTCCTTTATATGTGTAGAGCCTCTTTCAGGAGTTCTTGTATAGCAGGTTTGGTGGTGATGAAATCTCTGAGTGCTTGCTTGTTCACAAAGGATTTTATTTTTCCTTCACTTATGAAGCTTAGTTTGGCTGGATAAGAGATTCTGGGTTGAAAGTTCTTTTCTTTAAAGATGTTGAATATTGGCCCCCAATCTCTTCTGGCTTGTAGGGTTTCTGCTGAGAGATCTGCTGTGAGTCTAATGGGCTTCCCTTTGTGGGTAACCTGACCTTTCTCTCTGGTTGCCCTTAGCATTTTCTCTTTCATTTCAACCCTGATGAATCTGACGATTATGTGCCTTGGGGTTGCTCTTCTTGAGGAATATCTTTGTGGTGTTCTCTGTATTTCCTGGATTTGAATATTGATCTGCCTTCCTAGGTTGGGGAAGTTTTCCTGGATAATATCCTGAAGAGTATTTTCCAGCTTGGATTCATTCTCTTCATCACATTCAGGTACACCTATCAGACGTAGATTAGGTCTTTTCACATAGTCCCACATTTCTTGAAGATTTTGTTCATTCCTTTTTGCGCTTTTTTCTCTGTTCTTGCCTTCTCTTTTTATTTCATTGAGTTGATCTTCGACCTCTGATATCCTTTCTTCTGCTTGGTCAATTCGGCTGTTGAAGCTTGTGCATGCTTCACGAAGTTCTCGTGTTGCGTTTTTCAGCTCCATCAATTCACTTATACTCCTCTCTATGCTGTCCATTCTCATCAGCATTTCGTCCAATCTTTTTTCAAGGTTCCTATTTTCTTTGCGATGGGTTAGACCATGTTCTTTTAGCTCATTGTAGTTTCTTACTACCCACTTTCTCAAGTCTGATTCTGTCATTTCATCACCCTCCTTCTCCATCCGGTCTGGTTCCCTTGCTGGTGAGGAGTTGTTATCCCTTTTAGGAGGAGAGGTGTTCTGGTTTTGGGAGTTTTCATCCTTTTTGTGCTGGTTTCTTCCCATTTTTGTGGGTTTATGCACCTGTTGTCTTTGTAATTACTGTCTTTCAGATTGGGTCTCTAAGTGAGCTTCTAGTTCGTGGATGCTGAAGTTACTTCTTCTTTTTCTTTTTTTTTAAGCTTTCCTTCTAACAGTCTGGCCACTCTGCTGTAGGACTGCTGAGGTCCTCTCCAGGTCCTGCCTGCCTGGGGATCACCTGCAGCAGCTGCAGAACAGTAAGGGTTGCTGCCAGTTTCCTCTTCTGCTATCTTTGTCCCAGAGGGATGCTCGCCTACTGTCAGTCCATTCTCTCCTTTATGAGGTGAGTCTTTGGATCTATGGGGGTCAGTGAACTACTTGAGGAGACAGTCTATCTTTTATTGGGGCTTAAGTACTGAGTTGTGAGCTCCGTTGTTCGTTCAGAGCTGCTGGGCAGGTATGTTTAGGTCTGCTGCAGCTGAACTCATAAACCACTTTTTGTTCCCAGTGCTCTGTCCCAGGGAGTTGGAGCTTTATGAGTTTCCATTGCACTACTGCCTTTTTTGATTTTTCTTTCAGGTCTGACCCGCCCAGCTAGCAGCAGGCCTAGCCACTGCCTGCCCGCAGGGGCTTTGCTGAGCTGCTGTGGGCTCCGCCCAGCTGCCCTGAGCTCTTCCCTGCAGTCCTGTTTATATGGGTGTAGTTAGAACTGTCTGGGCAAGGTGGCCCCGCCTCTGTTATGGCGGACTCTCTCTGTTGTGGCAGGTTTCCTCGGCAACGGCGGGTTGCCTCGGCAATGGTAGCCTGCCTCTGTAGCGGTGGAGAGTCTCAGTATTGGCGGAAGCCCCTTCCCCACCGAGCTGGACCGTCCCGGTTCAGCTGTGCTTGGTTTGAAGGGCTCAACCCAGAGGGTTTCCAATTACTCTTTTTGTTTTCGTTGTTGTTGGGGGTGGAGGGGTGGGACCAACCGAGCCTGATCACCTGGCTCCCTGACTCAGAGTCTTTTCTTTTAAGTTGAAGGACCCCGCGTTCCAGTCCCTTGTTGAAAAGGCGCCGTGATCTCCCGTGCTGTGACTCACTGAGTCGGCTCGAACTGCGGCGCCGGCTCCTGGCGGATTTTTTGCCTAGGAATCTCCTGGCCTGGCTCCCTATTTCAGATGAATGGGCAACTCTGCCGTCTCAGGGCTCTGATCACCAGCTAAGAGGGCTCCCAGACCAGTGGCTTTTGTCTGGAGAACTGCAGCAACAGGGCGTGGTCACAGCAGCCGCGCGGGCGGAATCGGCCCCGTGGGGGCCAAAACAGCTGTACCGGCTGGGACTGCGACGCTGGCGACCCCTCTGCCTGGGTATCTCCTGGTTTGTGGGCAATAAGAGTTCGTCTGAAAATGCGGCGTCCACTCACTCTCTGCACTTTCACTGGGAGCTGAAGTCCTGAGCTGTTCTTAGGTGGCCATCTTCCCAGCATTCTCAAATCTATGTTTTAAAAATATTTCTTTGGCTTATGTGTACAGGGTTGACAGGTGAGTGCCAAAATGAAAGCAGGACATAAAAAATACTACTGTAGTTCATGTGTGAGATGATGGCCATTTTAGTATGCTGGCAGTGGAGGAAAGAAGTGTAAAAATTAGACATTTAGGAGGCAAAGTTTTGAGTTTTTAAAACTCGAAATGTTGTTTTTGAAATGGTTCATATTGGAAAAGCTGGAAGATTTCTCTTGTGGAGAAGGTGGGTAGGAATAAGTTGTATTTCAGATATATTTGCCTTTTAATTCTTACAGTACTCATGGGAAAGGTGAGACATACAGTAAAGCCATTGGAGTACAAATAACAATAATCCATAATGATACTTTCTTGGAGGTGGTTTAGCCTTTAAGTGCCCTGGAAATGTTAGGAGAAGAAAGAAATTTCTATTGCCCCCTCCAGAAGTACATGGATTCAGGCTTGACAATACTGGTGGTGTGGTAAGTTTATTTTAGAAGTTGCTAGAACACACAAATGCAATCCAAAAAGAGATAAGAATCCACCTATCAATGAAATTAACTTAGTTCTCTCATGCTAGCTATTGATGTCTGTAATATTAAAAGAGTGGGATTGACTGAAATGGATGGTTTAAGGCCAATTACATTGATTGAACTCTTGAAACTTATCACACATAAATTTGAAGTTATTTTCTATTAGAAAGTTTTAAGAGGTCTGGAAGCGGTGGGTAGACTAAATTAAAAAGCAAACAATACAAAAAATTAGCTGGGCATGATGGCACATGCCTGTAATCCCAGCTACTCAGGAGGCTGAGGCAGAAGAATTGCCTGAACCTAGGAGGTGAAGGTTGCGGTGAGCTGAGATCGCACCATTGCACTCCAGTCTGGGTAACAAGAGGGAAGCTCAGTCCAAAAAGAAGTAAAAATAAAAATAAAAAAGAAAATAATACCCAAGGTATCAAGAATGGATCACTGTTTGCCTTACTATTCTTCAGAATGAAATAATTATTGGATTACATGGTCTCGATCATTCCCAAGCTTCTTATAACAGTCAAATATTCTATATTTATAAAGTTGTGAGGTTGAGAATTAAATGGCTGTATTGATCATTAAATAGTTCATCGAAATGAAAAATATTTTTTTCAATAGTCGGTTAGTAAATGAAATCACCATTTGAAATTGTTTTGAATTTTGTTAGACTTAATTTTTTGATATAAATCATATTTCTGTCATCTTCCTGTACTCTCCCTTCTCCGTTAAAAATGCCACACAACAGCAACAAAACTTTTCTTATCTCTTGTTAATATCAGATATGTTAGATATGGAAATTGCTAGTACCATGGTTTATTAAGGCCAGTATTCTTTTTCTGACAAGAGCAGTTGTCTCAGTGTTATTTTATAGAAAAATCTGGAGGAACTTACTGCTTTAATCCTAAATTTGAGCTGATCCAACACCTAAGTAGATCACATATTAAGTACGTTATCATCATTGACTAAAACAATTTCTTCCCAGTACTTGTTTCTCCTTCAAATTTTGATTCCCTGACTAATTGATTTCAGGGCATACCATGGATATTTTGTAGCTCTGAGGAGCATTTTTTTTTTTTATTGTTACAGTAGCTTGTTGTTCTTTACTTTTAAATAAAAAGTTCTGAAGGCAATAAAATGTCAAAACAGTCATGGCTGGATATTATTTTGTAATATTGTTTGATCCCCTTTGCTGTTCTCATATTTATTTATTTATTTATTTATTTTTTAATCTCTGAGGAAGTATATGGCATGAAGTTGTCTGAGAATTTCCAGGTTTGTTTTTAAAATTCTAAATTTGTGGGGGGAGGTAAGGTTTGCAGAAACACTTTGAAGTTATTTTTGATATATTCATTTGGTTTCTCTTATAGCCCACATCCCAATCCATTGGCTAATCCTGTTGGCAATATCATCAAAATATATCAAGAATCTAACAACTTTCATCACTTACTCTGCTGCAATTCTTGTCAGAGCCACCATAATCTATTCTCTGGATCACTCCAATAAACCACAAAGTGATATACATTTTTCTCCTCTCCCCTCACCCAGTAGTTTATTCTCAACACAGCGGTCAGAGTGACACTTCAAAAATGTAAATTATATTAGTGCTCTGCTATGAACTCCCTAGTTCAAGAGTTCTTAACCTTTTTTATATCATGAAACTCTTTGGTAGTCTGGTGAAACTCCTTAATCCCTTCTCAGAATAGTTTTAAATGCATAAAAATAAAAATACAAAATAAGCAATTATTTTAAAATACAGTAGCTTATATATTTTTAAAAACAAACTTAGAATTTTATCTTTTCTCCTTAGAAACAAAAGAATGTTGAAAATAATACAGGCTGTGCTGAAGGAGAGCTGAGGGGGTGGGGGGCGGGAAGAAGAAATGGGAACAGGGGTGTATACAAGAATTAGTTGAGAAAGTAGGTTGGGGATAGGGTGTCAAGATCCCCTCACTCTGGGCTGGACAAATTTCATGGGTTCAGAAGTGGGTTAGAAGGGGTGATTGGGTTAGAACAAACAATATACTGGAGGCAATAAATAATTACATAGGGTCGGATGCGGTGGCTCACACCTGTAAACCCAGCACTGTGGGAGGCCAAGGTGGGTGGATCTCCTGAGGTCAGGAGTTTGAGACCATCCTGACCAACATGGAGAAACCTTGTCTCTACTAAAAATTAAAAATTAGCCAGGTGTGGTGGCACATGCCTATAATCTCAGCTACTTGGTAGGCCAAGGCAGGAGAATCACTTGAACCCTGGAGGCGGAGTTTGTGGTGAGCCGAGATCTTGCCATTGCACTCCAGCCTGGGCAACAAGAGCAAAACTCTGTTTCAAAACAAAACAAAATTACATAGATTTCCTAGTTAATATATATGTTTCTTAATGAGTGCATTAAATAAGATTTACAGGCATGTCTAATAACTATCATAATTTTGAAGTAGTAGTAAGTGTGAATAATATGTGGAGATGTCTACAAAAACTGTATAAAATATGATATGAAACTATTGGTGACAAAATTGGAGGCACTGTTAATAGTACTGTGATTTATTGCTACATTTGTAATGGTAGAAAACACAAAATTTAACTTAGGAGTTAGTGAAAATAAAGATGGAATTGTTGTTTGGCCAAGGTTCACAGGCCACCTGAATTTTATTCAAGTAATCTCAGGGAGGAAATCTTGCAGTGTGATAGATCTAGAGAGTGGTGATGGAAACCCCACAGCAGCTCTGAATTCTGATCCTGCTTGGCTGCTTCTGGCTGCCCAATGGTGAGAATATTTCTCAGGTTTCTTGAGTTTTTATCTTATTTCAAAAGAAAGTCATAAGTGCTCCCTTTGTTTCTGAGAATATGTAATTTTAAGTGCAAACATTTCTAACACAGGTTAAATATTAAAATGCTTCTCAAACAAATTAAGGTGAAGAATCTCTGCTCTAATGTCTTCCCATCTGACTCAGAGTAAAAGCTACCATCTTTAATCGAATTTATAAGACCTTACATGATCTACTCTTTTTTTCTACTTTCTATTCCATTATTCTCTCCCTCAGTCACTTTGCTCTTGCCACAGTAGGTTCTTTGAATATAAGGCATGCTCCCACCTTAGAATTTTGAGACTGGCTGTTTTATATTGTTTCTCTTTTTATTATTGACTTATGGAAGCTCTTTTTATATTCTAGATAGAAGTACTTTGTCTAATATACGTGATAAAAATATTTTCTTCCTGTCTATAGCTTGCCTTTTCATTTTCTTAGCTGCCTCTTTTACAAATCAAATATACTCAGAAATAGGAAAACTTCAAAGTTGGAAAAGAGGATGGTTTGTTGGTACACACAACATATATGGGGAAATTGTGAGAGAGGAAATTGAAAAGGTAGAACATGACTTTTCTTCTTGAAACATATTATACCTCTTTGAATGTCCTATTCCAAGTGTTGGGATCAAAAAACCAATCTACACATTATGCAATTATCTACAGATTACCTAATATGTAGATCTAATATGACCCATACTATGAATGTGAATTTCCTAAGTCCCCAGCCCCCCTTGGAAGCAGAAAGAGTAAGAGCTTCGGAGAGTTCAGATATAGGTTCTACCATATATTAACTGTGTGGCTTTAGAACAGCCATTTAACCTATTTGGACTAATACTGTTTTCATAATCTAAAATGGGGGTGGAGGTGAGTGATAATACCTATACTATTAGATTGTTGTGAGTATAAATGAGATTGCATATATGAAAGCATATAGCAACATATAACATGTTCTCAATCTAATTTCCATTCCTTTCCTTCCATTAAGCCACAGGCAGGCTTTAGTCATTAACAAAACTTCCTTACAGACATGTTACTTTTAGCCTCTTGCCAGTTTGTGCCCTCTCCTTTTGCAGTTTCTCAGCCCAAGTTTTGTCCTCAGACTCATATGTTGCAAAGCAGAAGTTTTAATACATGGACATTCCAATGTATTACATATTTTCCCATTCCATTTGCTAAAGAAGTATTTTACTTCTGGTAAAATATCATCAATGAAGACTGCTATTTAATGAGAAGCTGAATTTCAGGGAATGGCTCTGAAAACAGACAGACAATGTCAATTTGACCGGCTATGTTTTTGCTTATTTGTACCCATGGCTTATTAAGATAATTTACAAATATTTTACTCAGGCAGTCAAAGGTTTCAAGAGGTTGGTAGGCCCTCTTAATCCTGGCTGGTCATGTGATAAAGTAAGACTTTATTTAGAAGATTAGATGTGGCAATGAAGATTGTTTCCTGAAAATACATTGCTACTATTGGAGAAAAAATATTTAAAGCACATGTTTTACTTTGGGTGGGTCAAGTGTGTCAGCTCTGTGTGCAAAGTCAACATGTTATGATTCTATGCCTGGAAAAGTAACTGCTTGTAAAATCATAGCACATAGGATGTGTATATTTCTCATTTATATAAAGTTCAATAGTTAACCTTTCCAGAACACTATCTATGTGCCTGGCTCTATACTAAGCTTTTTTTCCATATTTAATTACAATCTTTTTTCAACTTTTCTTTAAGTTAAGGGATACATGTGCAGGTTTTTAATATAGTAAACTCTTATCATGGGGGTTTGTTGTACAGATTATTTTGTAACCTACGTATTAAGCCTAGTACTGCTTAGTTATTTTTGCTGATATTCTCATTCCTTCCACCTTTCACTGTGTCTGTTGTTCCCCCATATGTCTATGTGTTCTCATCATTTAGCTTCCACTTATAGGTGGTAGTATAAGGTATTTGGTTTCCTGTGCCTGCATTAGTTTGCTAAGGATAATGGCCTCCAGTTCCATCTATGTTTCTACAAAGAATATGATCCAACTCTTTTTTATGGCTGCACAGTATTCTATGGTGTGTATGTACTACATTTCCTTTATCCATTCTATAACTGATGAGCATGAGTCCATGCCTTTGCTATTGTGAATAGTGATGGAATGAACATATGCAGCACGTGTCTTTATGATAGAATGAATTATATTCCTTTGGGTATATACCCAGCAATAAGATTGCTAGGTTGAATGGTAGTTTTTTCTTTAGGTCTTTGATGTATTGCCAAACTGTTTTTCACAATGGTTGAACTAATTTACACTCCTGTCAACAGTGCATAATTGTTCTCTTTTCTCTGCAACCTTGCCAGTACCTATTAGTTTCTTAACTTTTAAATAACAGCCATTTTGACTGATATGAGGAAGTATACCAGTCAAATTCATTGTTGCTTTGATTTACATTTCTGTAATGATCGATGATGTTGAACTTCTTTTCACATGCTTATTGGTCACATGTATGTCTTCTTTTGAAAAGTTTTTATATCCTTTGCCCACTTTTTTATACAGGTGTATTTTTTAATATTTTATTGTAGATTTGTTTAAATTTCTAATAGATGCCAGATATTAGACCTTTGTAAATGCATAGTTTGCAAAAATTTTCTCCTACTCTGTAGGTTATTTACTTTTAATAGTTCCTTTTGCTGTGAAAAACTCTTTAATTTCCCAATGTTTGCTCTTGTTGCAACTGCTTTTGGCATCCTCATTAAATCTTTGCCAGGTCCTAAGTCTAGAATGGTATTGCTTAGATTGTCTTTCAGGGCTTTCAGTTTTGGGTTTTACATTTAAGTCTTTTTTCCATCTTGAATTGACTTTTGTATATGATGTGAGGAAGGCATTCAGTTTCAATCTTCTGCATACAGCTAGCCTGTTATTCTAGAACAATTTTTTGTATAGGGATTTGTTTCCCCATTTCTTGTTTTTGTCAGCTTTGTCAAAGATCAGATGGCTGTAGATGTGTGTCTTTATTTGTGTGCTCTCTCTTCTGTTTCACTGGTTTCTGTGGCTGTTTTTGTATTAGTATCATGCTGTTTTGTTTACTGTAGCCCTGTAGTATCATTTGAAGTCAGATAATGTTATATATCCAGCTTTGGTCTTTTTGTTTAAGATTGCCATTGTTATTCAGGCTCTTTATTTGTTCCATGTGAATTTAAAACTAGTTTTTTTCCTAGTTTTATGAAGTACATCATTGGTACTTTGATAGGATTTATGTTGAATCTATGCATTGCTTTGGACATTATGGACATTTTAATGATAGTATAATTACAATATTAACCCGATAAAGCAAATACTCACACTTCATCATTTTACAAATGAGGAGACTAGGGCTCAAAGAGATTAAGTAAATTGTCTTTGCTTATAGCATTTGTAGGTGGTTAAGGAAGGATTTGAATCAGGTAATTTTGTTTTAGAACCCAAGTGCTCAACTAGTATACCAGAGCTATAAGAAAGGTTTCAACTAAATATTACCTGGATATCTACCATTTTACATGTGGCTTTAGCACGGGTTTACCACATCCAATTTTCCTTTCTTTCAGATCTATCTGTCTAGGCCAATAGTAGTCTTTGTACCTGTTTCTTTACCTAAAATTTGGAAAATGTGTAACTACCTTACAGGACTGTTTTAATAATAAAATGAAATAATTTAATTTGTATCAGGTAATATGGTATATACCAGACAATATGATGTGTGCCAGGTAAAATATGTTATTGCATTTAATCTTTTAAAGTAACAGTGATAATAATTATAATAGTACCTGGTATTTACTGTTAGATTACTCTTAATTCAACATTGAATTGAGCACCTTTCATTGATTACCTCTTATAATTTTCACAACATGAGACAAACAGCATTATTATTTCTATTTTACAATAGGTTGGTACAAAATTAATTGTGTTTTTTACCATTACTTTTGATGCACCAATTTAATAAGACCACTGAGATACAATGAGATTAAATGAAATTCTGAGCATCATATAGCTAGCAAATTGCAAAGCTGGAAGAGAAACTCAGGTAATATGCTCCTTTTTTTGAATCGATATCAATCAGGTTTTCCTCTTTCTTATTATGACACCCACTCCTATCCAATGATGGAGGAAAGCTGTCTTGTTACAGTCCATATGTTCTCCTTGTAAATGGTTCTGCTGTTTCCAGCAGCAAAACTTGATGTACTCCTTTGAGGCTACATCCTAACCTACTTAAGGAAAAATAATGATGCCAGAGTAGATGGAGCACAGTGAGCAATGTAGGGTGTGGTAGGAAGGTGAAAGAGAGAAACAACTAATAATTCTGCAGAGAATAGATTATATAAGAACAGATTGGCAACAGGGAGAGTAGTCAGGCAGCAATTACTTCCCTTTCCTCTTTTCCCTATGTGATTTTTATTCCACTTAGAAATTCTCTATGTCAAATTCAAAAGCTTTAATAAAGTTACTAAACTATCCAGTAAAGACAATAATTGAAATCCATGAGCCTTTTCCCAGATGGTATGGGAGATATTTTTTTGAAGTGAATATTAAGACCAGTTATTTTTTTTTCTAGAATCATGTGGATTATCATTATCATTAATTATTTTTCTAGAATACTGTACCCAAATCAGGCAAATAGTTGCTAGATAATATTCCTCTGCAGCCTCCACAGCATAAATTTGAAGGGTGTCCAAGGATACAGAAAGGGGTATTTATACGTTATTGATCTGAGCCTCAATCAGTAAAGAAGCTTACCATAGAATTTTACTTTTTTTTAAGTGAGTTATCCACTGCTGTACTTGCTGTAAATGCCTTTTATTTACTCCTTTATCCATTGCCTACAATGGAAACTTTGAGCAAGATATTTAGCTTCTCTATTATTTAGTACTTTGAAATGTAAATTGTCTATCTCCTAGCCATTTGTTTGTTTGCTTTCTAAAAGGATTAAATAAATTACTCTATATAAGGGGCATAGTACAGTGTCTGGTACTTAGTAAGCACTCAATAAGTCTTTCTTCTTCATTCAGTATTCTGGTGTTTAGCTTTTGTTTAAAATTTTATAAATGGAAATGTCATTATTTAATTTTCAAACCACTATAACTGCCCAAGACTGGGTTAAAATATTAATAAAAGAGCTTTAATTGACTCACAGATCCTCATGGCTGGGGAGGCCTTGGGAAACTTACAATCACAGTGGAAGAGGAAGCAGGCAAATCTTACATGGCAACAGACGAGAGACAACATATAGGAGCATGGGAAAAACTACCATTTATAAAACCACCAGATTTCATGAGAATTTACTCACTATAATGAGAACAAAATGGGGGAAACTACCCCCATAATCCAAACACTTCCCTCCCTCCATATATGGAAATTTTGGTCCTTCCCTAGACACATGGGGTTACAATCTGAGATGAGATGTGGGTTGGGACAGAGAGTCAAACCATTCTATTCTGCCCCTGCCTTCCCACCCAAATCTTATGTCTTTTCACATTTCAAAACCAATTATGCCATCCCAACAGTCTTCCAAAGTCTAAGCTCATTCCAAGACTAACCCAAATGTTCAAGTTCAAAGTCTCATCTGAGACAAGGCACGACCCTTCCCCCTAGAATCTTGTAATATTAAAAGCAAGTTAATAATTTTAAGATACAGTAGAGGCACAGCCATTGGATAAATGTTCCCATTCCAAATAGGAAAAATTGGCCAAAACAAAGGGTCTAGAGGTCCCATGCAAGTCCCAAATCCAGAGGGGCAGTTATTAAATATTAAAGGTCCAAAATGATCTCCTTTGACTCCCTGTCTCACATTCAAGCCACACTGATGTAAACAGTGTGCTCCCATGGCCTTGGGCTGCTCTGCCCCTGTGGTTTTGCAGGGTACAAAGCTCCTACTGCATCATCTTGACTGCTGTCACAGCTGGTGTTGAGTGTCTGTGGCTTTTTCAGGCACACAGTGCAAGCTGTTGGTTTATTTATCATTCTGGGTCTAGAGGATGGTGACTTTCTTCTAACAGTTCCACTAGGCTATACCCCAGTGGGGACTATGTGTGAGGGCTCCAACATTCCCCCTTTGCACTGCCCTAGCAGAGGTTCTCCATGAGGTCTTCACTCCTGCAGCAGACTTCTGCCTGGACATCTGGGCATTTCTATACATCCTCCGAATCTAGAAAGAGGTACTCAAACTTCAATTCCTGACTTCTGTTCACCCAGAGCACCAATGCCATGTGGAAGCTGCCAAGGCTTGGGGTTTGCACTCTCTGAAGCAACACCCAAGCTGTACCTTGGTCCCTTGTAGTTACAGCTGGAGGTGGAGCAGCAGACACACAGGACAACAAACCTGAGGAAACACAGGGCAGGGCAGCCCTAGGCCTGGCCTTCAAATCCATTTTTCCCTCCTAGGCCTCTGGGCCTGTGATGGGAGCAGCTGCTGTGAAGGTCTTTGACATACTCTGGAAACATTTTCCCCCATTGCCTTTGTGATTAACATTTGACTACTCATTACTTACGCAAATTTCTGCAGCCAGATTAAATTTCTCTCCAGTAAATGGATTTGTCTTTTCTATCTCATCATCAGGCTAAAAATTTTCAAAACTTTTTATGCTCTTCTTCTCTTTTAAACATAAGTTCCATTTTCAGATCATCTCCCTCAAGTACAAAGTTTCATAGATCTCTAGGGCAAAAGCAAAATGTCACCAGTCTTTTTGTTAAAGCATAACAAGAGTCACCTTTGCTCCAGTTTCCAATAAGTTCTCAATTTCCATCTGAGACCATCTTAGCCTGGACTTCATTGTCCAAATAAATATCAACATTTTGGTCAAAATAATTCAACAAGTCTCTAGCAAGTTCCAAATATATCCACAGCTTGCTTTCTTATTCAGAGACCTCCAGACTTTTCCAACTTCTTCTTGTTACCCATTTTCAAAGTTATTTCCACATTTTCTGGTATCTTTATAATAGTATCCCACTCTCAGTACCAATTTACTGTATTAGTTCATTTTCACACTGCTATAAAGAACTGCCTGAGGCTGTGTAGTTTATAAATAAAAGAGGTTTAATTGACTCACAGTTCTTCGTGGCTTGGGAGGCCTCAGGAAATTTACAATCATGATAGAAGTGGAAGTAGGCACATCTTACATGATAGCAGGCAAGAGACAGCATAAGTGAGTGAAGGAAAAATTACCATTTATAAAACCATCAGATCTCATGAGAATCCACTCACTATCATGACAACAGAATGGGATAAACTGCCTCCATAATGTAATCACTTCCCTTGCTCGACACATGGAAATCCTTTCTTAGACACATGGGGATTACAATATAAGATGAATTTATGTGGAGACACAGAACAAAACCATAGTAAGTAACGTTTCTGTTTACTTTTAAAAACTGTTAATTGGCTACTTCTGTCAAATTTACATTTTGCTATGCATTGTGGAAAAAAAATATGGCACATTCATTAAAAAAAAAGACATAATGAGCGTTGACATGTAAACAAAAACTCCAAAGGTCGTAAATGCTAGAAATTTACGGGTAAATTATAGAGTGTTAATAATAAACCCAAACTATGAATCCCATTCTAGGGTTTATATATTCTAGATAAGTGAATTCTATCAGATTGTAATTTCTATAATTCTTCAACTTTTCAAAGAATATACATTTTGTCAAGCTTGGTCAGTTGCTTAGTGGCAAGGAGAAAGTTCACTTCTTTTTACCAACAAACTCTGCAAGATTCAGTGCCATTGTTATCTTCAGTAAAATAGTACATAGACTTGTGTATATTTTAAAGGAGTATTTCAGCTTCTTCCATGACTTATAGATGGGCAGCATCAGTACAATAATGAATTGGCAATTCCCCAAGTGGCTAAACAAAGCTCATCATTCACTTAAAAACAGCTCAACATGTATGTCTTGATTCCATCTTCCAATGTCTTTGTTCTTCCAAAAGGGTCAATATGCACTTGGCAGTCTTTTCTGCCAGAGAAACATAAATCATAAAGAATATTTCTCACCAAACATTTGAAATAAAATAAAAATGGTAAATTAATATGTTGTAAATATTGTTAGGTATCTTTTGGACCAAAGACACAAAACATTCAGTATGAATACTAATGAGCCTGAATAAAAAATAATATATAACTGTATGATACAGAAACCAGGAGATGAGTACCTTTTTCCCTAAAGAAAACGTCCAGTCACACAAGAGAGGGGAACATCACACACCTATGGGGTGGGGCCTAGGGGAGGCATAGCAGGGGATCAGTATATAGGGGAGGGATAGCATTAGGAGAAATACCTAATGTAGATGATAGGGTGATGTATGCAGCAAACCACCATGGCACTTATATACCTATTTAACAAACCTGCACGTTCTGCACATGTACCACAAAACTTAAACTGTATATAAAAAAAGAAAATGTCCAGTCAGTATCTGACCCCTAAGCTAACCAAAAAGAAACTTCAATGGACGCATGCAACAAACAATACAGGCTTTAGTCACTAAAGAAACAGCAACAATAACAAATAACATAAGAAACAGCAACAACAATTAATTTGATGGCTGTGTCATATTATTTCCAATTGCTGTATTATATTGCCACTACATATTTTAAATATCCAGTTTTCAAGAAAGAAAAATGTATGAGACAGAAAAAAAAGAAATAATAAAGCCCACTCACAAAAAAAATACAACCAATAGTCAATAGAAACTGTCCCTTAAAAAGCCAGATTTTGAACTTACTAAACAAAGACATTAAATCAGCTATTGCAATGTGTTTAAGGAACCAAAGGTAATTGTTTCCATTGAATTAAAGAAAAACATGAAGAAAAAATCATACAAGCTAGGGATCAACAAAGAGACAAAAACTTTAAAAAAGAACCAAAGAGAAATTCTAGGTTGCAAAGTACAATTACTGAAATGAATAAAATAAAATAATAATAATAATAATAATAAACACTAGATAGGCTTAAGAGCACATTTGTACTGGTAAGGAAAGAATGACAAACCTGAAAATAGGTTGACTGAGTTTACCCTGTTTTTGAGGAACAACAAAAGAAAACAATGAACAGAAATGGACAAAGCCTAAAATACCTGTGAGACACCATGAAGTGTACTAACATATACATACATCATGGGAATTTCTGAAAAGGACTGGGATATTTTATAATAATAGAAAGATCATTTCATCAGGAACATATGTACATTACATTATATAGTAATAGATTCCCCAAATACAAACAGAAACTGAAATCGAAAAAAAACCATAAATCAACAATAATATTTGGAAGCTTCAATACATTATCTCAATAATTGGTAGAAAAGCTAAACAGAAAGCGCAAAATTGTATCTTGAATAACCACTTCAACCAACAACCCTGGAATATAGATTCTTCTCAAGCAAATATGGAATGTTCTCCAGGATAGACCAAATACTGTGCCATAAAACAAGTATTAATAAATTTAAATGGTCAAAATCATGCTAAGTAACTCTCTAGCCACGATGGAGTTCTATAAAAACTCAAAAAGCAAAATACAATTTTAAAAACTTACAACTATTTGAAATTGAGCAAAATATTTATTTTTTATTATTTTATTTCTATTTGAAAGAAAATTTTATGTATTTATCACATATAACATGGTATTTTGAAACATATGTACACTGTGGAATTACTAAATCTAGCTAATTAACATATGCATTACCTCATATAGTTATCATTTTTTCTGGTGAGAACAGTCACCTACTCTCTTAGCACTTTTTTTTTAACATTTATTTTAGTTTCAGTAGTAAATGTACATATTTGTTATATAGATGAATTGAACGTCCCAGGGTCCTTGTTACAGATTATTTCATCACTCAGGTAATAAGCATAGTACCTGAGAGGTAATTTTTAAATCCTCAGCCTCCTTCCACCCTCCATCTACGAGTAGGCCCTGTTGTCTATTGCTCCCTTCTTTGTGTCCATGTGTACTCAATGTTTAGCTGCCACTTTTAAGAACATGTGATATTTGCTTTTCTGTTCCTGTGTTTGTTTACTTAGGATAATGGCCTTCAGCTCCATTCATGTTGCTGCAAAAGATATAATCTCATTATTTTTTATGGCTGCATAGAATTCCAAGGTGCATGTATACCATATTTTATTTCTTCTGTTTAGCATTGATAGGCATTTATGTTGATTCCATATATTTTCTATTCAGAATAGTGTTGTGTGAACATACAAGCACATGTGACTTTATGTTACAATGATTCATAGTCCTTTTGGTATGTACCCAATAATGAGATTGCTGGGTTGAATGGTAGTTCTGTTTTAAGTTTTCGGATATATCACCATATAACAGCTTTCCATAATGGCTCAGTTAATATATTTCGACCAACATTGTATAAGCATTCCTTTTTCTTTACAACCTCACCAGCATCCTTTACTTGTCAATGCTTAATAATAGCCATTATGACTGGAGTGAGATGATATTTCATTGTGATCCGGATTTGCATTTATTTAATGGTTAGTAATGTTGAATATTTTTTCATTTGTTTGTTTGCAATGTATACGTCTGCTTTGAAAAGTATCTGTTATGTCCTTTGCTCATTTTTAACGGGGTTGTTTGTTTTTTGCTTGTTCATTTGCTTAAGTTCCTTATAGATTCTGGATGTTAGACTTTTGCCAGATAGATAGTTTGCAAATATTTTCTCTTGTTTGTGTATTGTCTGTTTAATCTGATGACAGTTTCTTTGCTTTGCAAAAGCTCTTTAGTTTAATTAGGTCCCATTTGTCAATTTTTGTTTTGGTTGCAATCGCTTTTGATATCTTCATCATAAAATCTTTGCCAGGGCCTGTATATAGATTGATATTTCCTAGGTTTTCTTCAATGGTTTTCATAATCTCTTCATGTTAAAAAAAAAAAAAAAAAAAACTTAACAAACTAGGCATTGAAAGAACATACCTCAGAATCATACAAATCCACAGCCAATAACATACTGAATGGGCAAAAGCTTGAAGCATTCCCCTTGAGCACTGGAACAAGACAAGGATGCCCACTATCACCAATTGTATTCAATATAATACTGAAAGTCCCAGCTAAAGCAATTAAGCAAGGGAAAGAAATTAAAGGCATTTAAATAGGAAGAGAGGGAGGCAAATTATCCGTTTGCAGAAAATATACTGCTAAGAAACCCATAGTCTCTGCCGAAAAGCCCTTAGATCTTATAAACAACATCAGCAAAATTTCAAGATACAAAATCAAGATACAAAAATCAGTAATGTTTCTAGATGCTAACAACGTCAAGACTGAGTGCTAAATCAAGAACACATTCCAATTCACAATAGTCATTCACATAAAAATATAATACCTGGAAATTCAGCTAACCAGGGAGATGAATGATCTCTACAATGATAATTGCAAAACACTGCTGAAAGAAATCTGAGATGACACAAACAAATGGGAAAATGTGCCATTCCTATGAATATAAATAATCAATATTGTTAAGATGGTCATACTGCTCAAAGCAATTTACACCTTCAGTGCCATTTCAATCAAGCTACGAATAACAACTTTTGCAAGATTAGAAAAAAGTTTCAAAATTCATATGGAACTGAAAAAGGGCCTGAATATCCAAAGCAATCCTAAGAAAAACAAACGAAGGTGGAAGCACTTTTCAAGATTACAATATATTATTATTAACTGTTGTCACCACTTTGTACAAAAGGTCTCTGGAATTTTCCTCCTATCTAACTGAAATTTTGTAATCTTTGATAACCACTATCGCAAGTTTCTTCCCCTTATACTACCTGCTCCTGACAACCACATTCTACTCTTCTGTGAGATAAATTGTTTTAGATTTCACATATGATTAAGCTCCACTGTGTTTGTTTTTCTGTGCTTGGGTGATTTCATTTAACATAATATTTTCTGTGTTTATACATGTTGTCTCAAAAGTCAAAACATCCTCTTTCTCATTACTGAATGATATTCCATTGTGTATATATACTGGATTTTTTATCCATTCATTCATTGAAGGATACGTAGTTTGATTGAATATCTTGGCTATCATGAAAAATTCTGCAACAGGAGAGTTTATTGGTTAAATACCCAATAGCAAAATTGCTGGGTCATATGGTGAATCTTATAAAAAAAATTTGGGGCATATTCATACTGTTTTCCATAATGGATGTAATAATTTACATTCACAAGAGTGTGCAAGGGTTTTCTTTTCTCTACATCCTCATCAGCTCTCATTATCTTACCTCTTTTTTTTTTTTTTTTTTTTTTTTTTTTTTTTTTTTTTTTGACAATAGCCATTCTTGTATGTTTGAGGAGATATCTCATTTTGGTTTTAATTTCTATTACCCTTATCCTTACAGATGTTGAGCGTATGTTCACGTCTTTTGGCAATTTGTGTGTCTTCTTTTGAGAAATGCCTTCTGTTAATTGTTTGAAATTAAAAAGTTCTTCAGAAGATACTTAGTTCGATATAACTCCATTTATTGATTTTTCCTTTTGTTGCTCATGCTTTTAGGGTCATTTCAAAAAAACAAAAATAAAAAATACCCAGACTGATGTCATAGTTTTTCCCTATTTTTCTTTCTTTCTTTCTTCTTCTTTTTTTTTTTTTGCTAATATTTTTGTAGTTTGAGATCTTAAACTTCTCTATAATTCATTTAGAGTTTATTTTATAAAGTGTGAGAAAGTGGTTTATTTTCATTCTTCTGCATGTGCATATCCAGTTTACCAAACACCATTTATTGAAGAGATTGTTTTCCTCTTACATATTCTTGGCACCTTTGTCCAAAATCACCAACAGTAAATGCATGGATTTACGTGTGGAAACTCTATTCTCTTCTATTGGTCTAGGTATTTGTATTTATGCAAGTACCATACTGGTTTGGGTAATATAGTTAATTCAATATATTGATTTAACTTCTTTGGGGGTAGTCTAATTGAGGCAAGGTAGTATCCTGCATCCAACTTTGTTGTTGTTCAAGATTACTTTGCCTGTTTAAGGTCTTTTTTGATTCCATAAAAATTTTAGAATTGTTTCTTTTATTTCCCTGAGAAATGTTACTGACATTGCTTTGTCCACTGCACTTACCTTAACTCTTCAAAAAAAAAAAAAAAAAAAAAAAAAAAAAGATTGCTTTGAATCTGTAGACCACTTTGGTTGTTGTGGATATTTTAACAATACTTATTTTTTCAATTCATAAACATAAAATGTCATTACATTTATTTTTCCTTCTGCATTTTTAATCAATGTTTTATAGTTTTCAGTCTAGAGACATTTCACTTCTCATTAAATTAACTTCTAAAATTTGTATTTTTTGTAACTATTGTAAATGAGATTGTTTTTAATTTTTGTCAGATAGTTTACTGTTAGTGTGATAGAAATGCTACTTATTTCTGTATGTTGATTTTTTGTTTTGTTTTTGTGAATAAATAATAGGTGTATATACAGGGAACATGAGATTTCTTATAAGGCATGCAAATAATAATCACATTATGGAGATTGAAGTATCCACTCCCTCAAGCATTTATCCTTTGTGTCACAAACAATCCAATTATATTCTTTTAGTTATTATAAAATATTATAAAATCAAATTATAATTCAGTATAGTTACCTTGTTGTGCTAACAAATACTAGGACCCTTCCCAAACTCTGATAACAATTATTCTACTCTCTAGGTCAATGAGTTGAATTGTTTTAATTTTTAAATCCCAAAAGTAAGTGAAAGTATGTGATGTCTGTCTTTCTTTGCCTAGCTTATTTCACTTAACAGAATAATCTCCAGTTCTATCCATGTTGTTGCAAATGACAAGATTATTGTTTATGAGTAAATATACTCCATTGTTTATATGAAGCACATTTTCTTTATTCATTCTTATGTTGATGGAAACTTAGGTTGCTTCTAAATCCTGGCTACTGTGAGCAGTGCTGCAGCAAACACGAGAGTTTAGCTATCTATTCAATATATTGATTTAACTTATTTGGGGGTTATACCTAGCAGTGAGATTGCTGGATTGTATGGTACCTCTATTTTCAGTTTTCTGAGCAGCTTCCAAACTGTTCATTGTGATAGTTATATTAATTTACATTTCCACCAACAGTGTTTGGGGTTCCCTTTTCTTCGTATCCTTACCATTTGTTATTGCTTGCCATTTAAATATAAACTTTTTTATTTGGGACAAGGTGGTATCTCATTGAAGTTTTGATTTGCATTTCTCTGATGATCAGTGATGGTGAGCAACTTCGTATATCCCTGTTTGTCACTTGTATGTCTTCTTTTGAGAAATGTCTGTTCAGATCTTTTACTTCCTTTATTTTGTTCATATAATTATATATATTTTTTCATCAAAGTTGTTTGAGTCCTTTTATATTCCATTTATTAATTCCTTGTAGAATGGGTAGTAATGCAAATACTATCTCCCATTTTGTGGGTTTTCTCTATATTTCGTTGATTGTTTCCTTTGCTGTGCAGTTTTTTGACTTTATATTATTCCATTTGTTCGTTTTTGCTTTGGTTGCCAGTACTTGTGTGGTATTGCTCATGAAATTTTTAACCAGACCAATGTCCTGCAGATTTTCCCCAATGTTGTCTCATAGTAGTTTCACAGTTTGGGGTCTTAGATTTAAGTTTGCATAAACAAACAAGCAAAAAGAAAACTAATAAAAAAAATCTACTGCTTCATCCTCTCACTTTTTAACTTATTTGTTGTTTCTATTTATACCTTATTGTGCTATGTCTTGAAAAGTTTTTGAAATCATTATTTTCCATTGGTTCACCATCTATTCTTAGGATTAAAGTAGTTTACATACCACCCACAGCTAGAGTATTACAGTGTTCTGTGTTTTTCTGGGTACTTGTTATTACCAATGAGTTTTGTATGTTCAGATAATTTTTTTTTTTTTTTTTTTTTTTTTTTTTTTTTTTAGCTCGTACCTGGTATTTATGTAATCCCTCAGCTTTTGTTTGTCTGGGAAAATCTTTATTCCTTTTTCGTTTCAAGGATATTTTCAAGAATAATTTGAAGAATATTTTCTCTGTATATATTATTCTATGGTAAAAGTTTTGTTGTTGTTGTTGTTGTTGTTGTTGTTTTTTTTTCTTTCCCCTCTGCACTTAAACTATGTCATGCCCCTCTCTGCTCACCCGTAAAGCTACCACTGAAAGTCTGTTGCCAGACATATTAAAACTCCATTGTATGTTATTTGTTTCCTTTCTCTGGCTGCTTTTAAGATCCTTTCTTTATCCTTTTTCTTTTGCAGTTTGATTACTAAATGCCTTAAGGTAGTCTTGTTTGGTGCTGTGTAATCTTCTTGCACTTGCGTATTGGTATCTTTCTCTAGGTTTCAGAAGTTCTCTGTTATTATCCCCACTTTCTACCCCTATCTCCTTCTCTACTTAACACCAAAAACTCTTAAAATTTCTTTCTTGGGGTTATCTTCTAGATGCTATAGGTGTGCTTCACTGTTTTTTATTCTTTTTTCTTTTCTATCCTCTGACTGCGTATTTTTAAAGAGCCTGTCTTCAAGCTCACTAATTCTTTCTTCTGCTTGATTAATTCTGTTAGTAAAAGACTACCATGCATTCTTCAGTACGCTCATTGCATTTTTTGAGCTTCAGAATTTCTGCTGGATTTTTCTTTTAATTTTCTATTTCTTTTTAAACTTATCAGATAGAATTCTGAATTCCTTCTCTGTGTTATCTTGAATTTATTTGAGCATCCTCAATAAGTTTATTTTGAATTCACTAACTGAAAAGTCGTATATCTCTGTATTTTTTAGGACAGGTCCCTGGTGTCTCTTTAGTTAATTTGTTTAGGACACATTTTGCTGAATTGTCTTTATACTTATAGATGTTTGTCTGGGTCTCCACATTGAAGAGTGTAGTATTTATTTAATCTCCTAAGTCTGGGCTTGTTTTTATTCCTTCTTACTGGAAAAGCATTTCAGATACTCAAAAGGACTTGCATGTTGTGATCTGAGCTGCATCTGATTTAGGAAGTACTCCAAGCCCAGTAATGCTATGGTTCTTGCAGACTCATAGAGATATACCTTGATGGTCGTAGACAAAATCCATGTGAATTCTCTGGATCACCAGGCAGATATTCTTGTTTTTTCCTCTTACTTTCTCTGAAACATATGGGGTCTTGTTCTCTCTCTCTCTCTCTTTTCTGAGCTCCTTGAAGCTGGGGTTGGAATGACACAAGAACCTCTGTGGCTACCACCACTATGATTGTGCTAGATCATACCTGAAGCTGGCAGAGCACTGAATCTCACCCAAGGCCTGCTGTAACTACTCACTGGCTACTGCCTATGTTTGCTCAAGGGTTCAGGGCTCTACACCAGCAGGTTGCAAAGCAATCTAGGACTGTGTTCTTCCCTTCAGAGCAGCTAGTTCTCCAGGCCCCAGGCAGTCCCAAGACAATGTCCCAGAACCACAGAATGGAGTCCAAATCCTTAGGATTCTAGGTTGTTCTCTTGTACTCCAGCTGAGCTGGCACTTCAACCACAAAATGCAGTCCTTCCCACTCTTCCCATCCCTTTTCAAAGCCAGAGGCGAGCCTCATCTGGTGGCCACCACTACCACAGGCCCATGGGGAGTATGACTAGACTACAGCCAATGTTCCATTAAGGCCCAAGAGCTCTTTAGTCAGCTTGTGATGCATGGTGCTCGGTCTAGGTCTTACACTTTAGGGCAGGAGGCTCCTGTCTGACCCAAGGCAGGTCAGACAGGAAAGGCTGTTCAAGAGCAAAGTCCTGGAATTTGGGACCCCAAGAGCCTAGTTGGTGCTGTACCCAACTCTGGCCAAGCTGGTACCTAGATGCAACACAAAATCCCCTTTACTTTTCTCTCTGCTTTTTCCATGCAAAAAGAGTCTTTCCCCATAACTGTCACAGCTGGAAATATGCTGAGTCTTACCTTAAGCCAGCAAGTCTCAGAGTCTCATCCAAAACTCTTGATATAGTGCCTGGGTATTACTGCAGGTTTTTCAGGGACCAATGTCTCTTCAGTAAATAGGACTGGGTCCTTCCCTTCAAGAAATTGGGTTTCCTTCTGGCCCAGGGTGTGTCTAGGAATATCATCTTGGAGCTAAGCCCTGGAAAAGGAGTCTTGTGATTTTGACAAATGCTGCATCCTGCTGAGGCTGAGCACCAAGATGCAAGACATAGTTCTCCCCACCTTACTTCTCCTCTCATGCAAAAGGAAGAAGTCTTTGTTAGAGCCTCAACTGTGCAGTCTGGAGTTAGGGGAGCGGTGATGCCAACACTTCCTTAGCCACCCCAGCTTGTGTCTCTTTATGTTGTGACACCCCACCCCATATCCTAGTCTACTGGCTCTGGGCCCAGTTCAGCAATAGGACTTGCCTAAAGGTTGCAGTATTTGTGGTCTGGATTGACTTTCAAGTTAAATAAATGAAATAAGATCCCCAGTGAATTTTGGCCCATGATACCAAGGCTTATGGAACCTCAATTAGGAACTCAGATTGGTGATTGCCCTCTGGCTAGGGCTAGTTTACATGTTCCCTGTGTTGGAAGGCATTATCTGAGCTTGGTTAAGTTTTGCATTCTACGACAAGTGCAGCACTGAGTTTAATGCCTCACAATTCCTACTCTCTCCTTCTCCCAGTGCACAGAAATGATCTCAGCATCATTCTGCCACCGCTGGGGGGATGGGGAAGGGGTGGCACTGATAATTAAAGACTCTTTTTGTCTACCTCTTGAGTGCTGCTTTCAGTGATACAAAGTTGAAACCAGGTATTGTGAGTGCTTACCTGATTTTTGGTTCTTATGAAGGATTTTTTTTTTTTTCTGTGTAGTTGTTAAATTGGTATCCTCCTGGGAGGATGATCAGTGGAGTGTTCAATTCTGCCATTTTTTCTGCCTCTTTCTCACGTTTTTTAAAATCTGTTTGTTTTTATAGAAGGAGTCAATGAGAAAAAGAAGTTCATGTTGCTTTTGTATTCTACAACTTTACTAAATTTTTTATTAGTTCTAAAATTATTTTATGAAGTTTTAAGGGGTTTCTATATATATGATTATGTCTATAAACAGGGACAATTTAACTTCTTAAGTCCAATTTGATTTTTTTTTTTTTATTTCTTTCTCTTACAAAATTGCTCTGGTTAGGACTTCCACTACAATGTTGAATAGAAGTGGTAAAAGTGGGCATCTATGTCTTGTTCTGGATCTTAGAGAAACATCTTTTTCTTGTTGTGATATGAGCTATCTTTATTGTGTTGGGATACATTCTATATACCTAATTTGTTGAGTGTTTTTAATCATAAATTATTGAATTTTGTCAAATGCTTTTTTATTCATCTATTGAAATGATCTTATGGTTTTTCTCCTTCATTTACTTAATCTGATGGATTACATTTATTGAATTTGAGCAATGCATTTCTAAATAGTTCCTTGGTCAGGTAATAAATTACAAGGGAAATTCAAATTTTTAGCTGAATGAAAATAAAAATGCAGTATGTCAAAATTCATTGAGTGCAGCTGAAATGATTAGAGGAAATTTTATACATTTAAATGCCTACATTAAAAGAGAAGAAATATATTAAATTAATAATCTTATTTGTCACCTTAAAAATCCAGAAAAAGAAGTTTAACAAAACGAATGGCAAAGCTCATGGGAAGAGAGTAATAAAGTTAGGACAGAAAATAGTTAGATTAATAACAGAATAATACAGAGAGATAAATAAAATCGAAAGTTAGTTTTTTAAAAAAGATAAGCAAAATTCACAAAACTTTAGATAAATTAACCAGGAGAAAAAGAGGAAAGAAACAGATGCTAGGAACTAGGAATGCAAGAAAAGATATTATCAATGACCAAGTAGGAATTAAAATGATCATAAGAGATATCTATGAAAAACTTTACATTAACTTATTTCACAACTAAGATGAAATAGACAGACTCACTGAAGATGAAATATAAATCCAGAATAAAAATGTAGCAAATGAAAAAGTTAAGTTAGTATTTAAAAATCTTTTCACAAAGACAGACTTACACCAAGATAAGAATTTTATAAAATATTTAAACAGAAAATAATCTCAATATTTTATTAACCCTTTCAAAACTTTAGGAAGTTGAAACACTCTTCAACTCACTCTATGAGAGCAGTATCAGCCTCACACCAGTATCTCTCATAAATGTAGATGTAAAGTACTTCTGAAAAATATTAGCTTACCACATCTAAATATATTAGCTTACCAAATCTTACAACCAAAAAATATTAGCTTATCAAATCTAAAAATATTAGCTTACCAAATCTTACAACCAAAAACAGGTAAGAAAGATTACCTATGATGATCAAGTGAAAATTGTGCTAGGAATGCAAGGTTGGTTTAACATCCAAAATAAGTTAATATAATACACCATATTAATATAATAAAGTGCAAAAACTACACAATAATTTTAATAGACTCAGAAGACTCAGAACATACAATTAACAAAATGGAACTTCCATTCCTCATAAAAATATTATAAAACTGTAACAGAAGGAAAGTTTATTAACCTGATCAAGATTATACCCTGTCTTATACTGAAATCTACTTATACTTTTCTGATGCAGTTATTCAATAAGTTGAAATAAAATCAATACAGTGTAATCTCTAGCAAAGAAAGATTGAAGCAGGATAAAGTGTTATAGTGGTTCAGGAAAAAAAATTTTTCTTTTTGAGTCATATAAAATTTTGTTTCTTAATAATGAGGAAGACAGAAAGTTCAGACAATAATCAGCACTTTTCACCTTCTAAAATTAGACATTTCTTAGAAAGGATCTTAGGTTGGGGAAAATACCAAAGCATGAACAAGAGAAATGGTCCCTGATATTTCATTTTGTCCTCATATTCCAGCCATGTAACTTCAGGATCTATGCATCTCTCAGTGGAGGAGTCAGTGAGGACATGGCTTTTTCAGGTCACAGCTAGGACAGAAGTTCTTGCCTATTCTTTCTTTCTCTATTCTGCTTTTATTATACCTAATGAGTGTAATTAGTCTACTAAATTGATATTTAATGGATGAGCATTTTTTTTTTTGCAATAACATGCACTCTATTCATGTTGTTGGTTTATTGTGTGAGTTCATCAGGTGATTTAAGCCTCAAAAGGCAAAAGGCATTACTTCTGAGTTACTGACACTGTAAGAGCCCTTCAGTAAATGTAAACAAATGAGCAAACGATTCCAAATGACTTATTTATTTTATCTAATTCTGAAAAAGCTAAGAAAATGATGAACATTCAATGACATCTGAATAGGCACAGCTCTGGACTCCATTTCCCAATAAGAGCAACACAGAGGGTGAGTGATCACTGCATTTCCAAATGAGGTACTAGGTGCATCTCAGTGGGACTATTTGCACAGTGGATGTAGCCCAAGAAGGGAGAGCTGAGGCAGGGTAGGGCACTACCTCACATGGGAAGAGCAATTCCTAGAGGACCCCTCCCTACCCAATTGAGGCCACTGGGGACTTTTCCATCCATTCCAGCACTCCGGTTCAAATATTGTGCTTTTACTGCAGTTTGTAGCACCCACAGATCGGGACATTTCTGGGCCAAAAAGTGCCACAAGTTTCCAGCATGGCTGTTTCAGCTGGCGCTTCAGGTTTCCACACAAAAACTCATACAAATCTTAGTGGACATTTCAACTGGCACCTGGAGTGCCTAGGAGACAGAGCCACCTATTCAACTGAAAAAGAGGGGGCTGAAAGCAGGGAGCCAAGTAATCTGGCTCAGTGAGTTCCATTCCCAGAAAGACAAGCAATCTGAAATGCTCTGGATTGAGAGTTTCACAGCAAGCACACCTGGAGCTGGGATGGTCCAGCTCTGTTGGGGGAAGGGCATGCACCATTGCTGAGGCAGTCCACCACTACCAAGGCCGTCTGTCATTACTGAGGCAGACCACTATTACTGAAGCAGTTCTAACAGTATGTCTGAAAAAAAAAAAACTACAAGAAAGTTTACATGGCAGCTGGGCAGAGTCAGCAGCAGCTCAGCAATGCCTCTGGTGGCAGACTGTGACTAGACTACCTCCTTGCTGGGCAGGGCATCTCTGAAAAAAGGCAGTAACCTATCAGGAACTTAAAAATAAAGCCCCACCTTCCCAGGACACAGCACCTGGGAAAAGAGGTGGTTGGTTATGAGTTCCACTGCAGCAGACATAAATGTACCTCCCAGCAGCACTGAATAGAACAATGGAGCTCCCAGCACAGCACTTGAGCTCTGATAAGGGACAGACTTTCTCCTCAAGTGGCTGTGCAACCCCCATATATCCAAAGAGACACCTAATAAAGGAGAGATCTGGCCAACATCTGGTGGGTACCCTTCTGGGACAAAGATAACAGAAGAAGAAACTGGTAGCAACCCTTACCGTTCTGCAGCTCCTGTGGGTGATTCCTAGGCAAGCAGGGTCTGGAGTGGACTTCCAGCAGTCCTGCAGTGGAGGGACCTGACTGTTAGAAGGAAAACTATAAGACACAAAGAAATAGCTTCAACATCAACAAAAAGGATGCCCACTCAGGGACCTCATCTGAAAGTCACTAAATACAAAGACCACAGGTAGATAAATCTAAGAAGATGGGAAGAAACAAGTGCAAAAAGGCTGAAAACCTCAAAAACCAGAACACCTCTCCTCCTCCAAAGGATCACAACTCCTCACCAGCAAGGGAACAAACCTGGATGGAGAACGAATCTGATGAATTGACAGAAGCAGGCTTCAGAAGGTAGGTAATAACAAACTTCTTGGAGCTAAAAGAACATGTTCTAACCCAATACAAAGAAACTAAAAATCTTGAAAAAAGGTTAAACAAAATGCTAACTAGAATGACCAGCATAGAGAACAACACAAATGACTTGATGGAGCTGAAAAACACAGCAGGAAAACTTTGCAAATCATACACAAGTTTCAATAGCTGAATTGATCAAACAGAAGAAAAAATATTGGAGATTGAATATCAGATCAATGAAACAAAATGAGAAGGCAAGATTAGAGAAAGAAGAGTGAAAAGAAATTAATAAAGACTCCAAGAAATATGGAATTATGTGAAAAGACCTAATCAATGATTAATAGATGTACCTGAATATGACGGGGAGAATGAATCCAAGCTGGACAACACTCTTCATGATATTATCCAGAAGAACTTTCCCAACCTAGCAAGGCAGGCCAACATTCAAGTCCAGGAAATACAGAGAACACCACAAATATATTCCTCAAGAAGAGTAACCCAGAGGCAAATAATCATCAGATTCACCAGGGATGAAATGAAGGAAAAAAAAAATGCTAAGAGCAGCCAGAGAGAAAGGTTGGGTTACCCATAAAGGGAAGCCCATCAGACTGACAGCGGATCTCATCAGAAGCCTTACAATCCAGAAGAGAGTGGGGGCCAATATTCAACATCCTTCAAGAAAAGAGCTTTCAACCCAGAATTTCATATCCAGCCAAACTAAGCTTCATAAGTGAAGGAGAAATAAAATTCTCAATGGGCAAGCAATTGCTGCGAAATTTCATCACCAACAGGCCCGTGTTACAAGTTTCATGAAAGAAGCACTAAACATGGAAAGGAACAATCAATACCAGCCACTCCAAAAATGGTAAAGACCATTGATACAATTAAAAAAAAAAAAAAAACTGCATTGACTAACGTGCAAAACAACCAGTTAGCATCAAAATGGCAGGATCAAATTCACACATGACAATATTAACCTTAACTATAAATGGACCAAATGCCCCAATCAGAAGACAGAGACTGGCAAATTGGATAAAAAGTCAAGACCCATTAATGTGCTGTATTCAGGAAACCCATCTCATGTGCAAGGACACACATAGGCTCAAAATAAAGGGATGGAGGAAGATTTACCAAGCAGAGAGAGAGAGAGAGAGAGAGAGAGAGAGAGAGAAGCAGCAGTTGCAATCTTAGTCTTAAGAAAGGCATTACATAATTTTAAAAGAATCAATGCAACAAGAAGAGCTAACAATCCTAAATATATATGCACCATTTACAGGAGCCCCCAGATACATTAAAAAAATCTCTAATGACCAACAAAGAGACTTAGACTTCCACAAAATAATAGTGGGAGACTTTACCACTCCACTGTCAATATTAGACAGATCAATAAGACAGAAAATTAACAAGGATATCCAGGACTTGAACTCAGATCTGGATCAAGCAGATCTAAAAGACATCTATGGAATTTCCACCCCAAATCCACAGAATATACATTCTTCTCAGCGCCACATCACACCTACTCTAAAATTGACCACATAATTGGAAGTAAACCACTCCTCAGCAAATGCAAAAGAATGGAAATAATGACAAACAGTGTCTTAGATCAGAGTGCAATCAAATTAGAATTCAGGATTAAGAAACTAACTCAGAACTGCACAATGTCATGGAGACTGAACAACTGGCTCCTGAATGTCAACTGGATAAACAATGAAATGAAGGAAAAAATAAAGATGTGCTTTGAAACCAACAAGAATGAAGACACAATGTACCAGAATCTCTGGGACACATTTAAAGCAGTGTTTAGAGAGAAATTTATAGCAATAAATGCCCACATGAGAAGCAAGAAAAGATCTAAAATCAACACACTATCATCAAAATGTAAAGAGCCAGAGGGGCAAGATCAAAAACACTCAAAAGTTAGCAGAAGACAGAAACAACTAAGATCAGAGCAGAACTGAAGGAGATAGAGACATAAAAAAATCCCACAAAAATTCAGTAAATCCAGGAGCTGGCTTTTCAAAAAGATAAATAAAATTGACAGACAGTTAGCCAGATTAATAAAAACAAAAAGAGAGAAGAATTAAACAGATGCAATATAAAATGATAAAGGGGATATCACCACCAATTTCACAAAAATGCAAACTACCATCAGAGATTACTACAAACAACTTTAGGCACATAAACCAGTAAACCTGTAAGAAATGGATAAATCTCTGGAAACTTGGCATCCTTCCAAGAATAAACCAAAAAGAAGCTGAAATTCTGAATAGAGCAATAACAAGGGCTGAAGTTGAGGCAGGAATTAATACACTACTAACCAAAAAAAGTCCAGGCCCAGATGGGTTGACAGCTGAATTTTACCAGACATACAAAGAGGAGCTGGTACCATTCCTTCTGAAACTGTTCCAAATAATATAAAAAAGGGAATCCTTTCCAAATCATTTTATGAGACCAACATCATCCTGATACCAAAACCTGTCAGAGACCCAACAAAAAAAGAAAACTTCAGACCTATATTCATTATGAAAATAGACACAAAAATCTTCAATAAAATACTGGTAAATTGATTGCAATAGCACACCAAAAAGCTTATCCATCATGCTCAAGTAGGCTTCATCTCAGGGATGCAAACCTTATACAACATATGCAAGTTTATAAATGTAATCCACCACATATGCAGAACCAAAGACAAAAATGGCATGACTATCTCGATAGATGCAAAGAAGGCCTTCAACAAAATTAAACAACCCATTATGCTAAAAACTCTCAATAAAGAAGGTATTGATGAAACATATCTCAAAATAATAAAAGCTATATAGAACAAACCCACAGCCAATATCATGGTGAATGGGTGAAAACTGGAAGCATTCCTTTGAAAGCTGACACTAGACAAGGAGGCCCTCTCTCACCACTCCTGCTCAATATACTATTAAAAGTTCTAGCCATAGCAATCAGGTAAGAAAAAGAAATAAAGGGTATTCAATTAGGAAAGGAGGAAGTGAAATTGTCTCTATTTGCAGACAACATGATTGAATATTTAGAAGACCCCATCATCTCAGCCCAAAATCTCATTAAACTGATAAGCAACTTCAGCAAAGTCTCAGGTTAAAAAATCAATGTGCAAAAATCACAAGGATTTCTATTCACCAATAACAGACTAACAGAGAGCAAAATCAAGAGAGAAATCCCATTCACAATTGCTACAAAGTGAATAAAATACCTAGGAATACAACTAATAAAGGAATTAAAGGACCTCTTCAAGTAGAATGGAAAACCACTGCTCAAGAAGATAAGAGAGTACACAAACAGATGGAAACACATTCCATGTTCATGATTAGAAAGAATCAATATCGTGAAAATGGCCATACTGCCTAAAGTAAATTTGTAGATTTAATGTTATTCCCATCAAGCTACAGATGACCTTCTTGACAGAACTGGAAAGAAACACCTTAAACTTCATATAGAAACAAAAGAGAGCTTGCATTGGCAAGACAATCCTATGCATAAAGAACAAAGCTGTAGGCATCACACTACCTGACTTCAAACTATACTACAGGGTTACAGTAATCAAAACAGCATGTTACTGGTACCAAAACAGAGATATAGACCACTGGAACAAAACAGAGGCCTCATAATCAATGCCACACATCTACAACCATCTGATCTTTGACCAACATGACAAAAACAAGTAATAGGGAAAGGATTCCCTGTTTAATAAATGGTGTTGGGAAACGTGGCTATCCATGTGTCTAATGTAGAAACTACACCCCTTCCTTACACCTTACACTAAAATTAACTCCAGATGGATTTAAGATTTAAACATAAAACCCAATATCATAAAAACCCTAAAAGAATACCTAGGCAAAACCATTCAGGATATAGGTATAGGCAAGGACTTCATGATTAATACACCAAAGCATTGACAACAAAAGCCAAAATAAACAAATGGGATCTAATTAATCTCCAGAACTTCTGCACAGCAAAAGAAACAGTCATTAGAGTGAATTGGCAACTTACAGAATGGGAAAAAGTTTTTGCAATCTTCCCATCTAACAAAGGGCTAAATATAGAATCCACAAAGAACTAAAACTGATTTACAATTAAAAAAAAAAAAAAAAAAAAAAAAACCATTCAAAAGTGGGCAAAGGATATGAATAGACACTTTTTCAAAAGAAGACATATATGAGGCCAAAAAACATATGAAAAAATGCTCATCACCACTGGTCATTAGAGAAATGCAAATCAAAACCACATTGCGATACCACCTCATGCCAATTATAATGGCAGTCATTAAAAAAATCTGGAGACAACAGATGCTGGATAGGATGTGGAGAAATAGGAACACTTTTACACTGTTGGTGGGAGTGTAAACTAGTTCAGCCATTGTGGAAGACAGTGTGACACTTCCTCAAGGACCTAGAAATAGGTATTTCATTTGACCCAGCAATCCCATTACTGGGTATATACCCAAATGATTATAAATCATTCTGTTATAAGGACACATGCACATGGATGTTCATGGTGGCAATGTTTACAATAGCAAAGACCTGGAACCAACCCAAATGCCCATCAATGATAGACTGCACAAATAAAATGTGGCACATATACACCAAGGAATACTATACAGCCATAAAAATTAATGAGTTTGTGTCCTTTGTAGGGATATGGATGAATCTGGAAACCATCATTCTCAGCAAACTGACATGAGAACAGAAAATCAAACACCAAATGTTCTCACTCATAGGTGGGTGTTTAACAATGAGAACACATGGACACAGAGAGGGGAGCATCCCACACAGGGGTCTGTTCGGGAGGCAAGGGAGGGACATTGAGGGGGTGGGGAGGTCAGGGAGGTATAACATGGGGAGAAATGCCAGATGTAGGTGATAGGGGGATGGAGGCAGGAAAGCACATTGTCATGTGTGTATCTATGCAAAAGTCATGCATGATCTGCCCATGTGCCCCAGAACATGAGTCCAAAAAAAAAAATGAACATGTTGAAGCACAGGAAATTTATATTTTATACTCTTTTGAATCTCATATTTAGACAACCATTCAACTTTGGATGTAAATTGGGTGTTAATAGTTTCATAGTGTAGTTTATGCCTCTAAATACTGTCCTTTCTCCTACATCTGTGAATAAAATTATCCATGTTACTGGCTGCAGACTATCTGCAATTCCCATCTTAGTTACTCTTTGGCCTGAGGGTTTAGAAATCTTCTGTATGTACTGAACTTCAGTGGGGCTGCAACTACCATGTTCTCTTGCATGGGTGTCTCTGAGCTGTCGGTCTGGACCTTGCAGCTACAATGGGTTCGGGTTCAAAATATGGCAACTCTGAAAGATATTACCAGGTGACCGTAGTCCATCAAAAACATCCAGAAAATTATCAAGTCTATGAAAATGGTAGAAGTAGCAAAATATGCATGAGCTGAGAGAGAGCTGAAACCAGCTTGAATATATGGATTGAGATCTTTCATTCTCTATGAAAAAGCTGATAACAAGGTGCCTGAAGACAAGAAGAATCTCCGTCTTGTTTGTGTGTCCTTAGATAGAGGATTGTGTGGTGCTATTCATTCCTCCATTGCTAAACAGATGAAAAGTGAGGTCACTACACTAACAGCAACTTGGAAAGAAGTTATGCTTGTTGGAATTGGTGACAAAATCAGAGGCATACTTCATAGGACTCATTCTGACCAGTTTCTAGTGGCATTCAAAGAAGTCGGAAGAAAGTCCCCTACTTTTGGAGATGCGTTGATCATTGCCCTTGTATTACTAAATTCTGGATATGAGTTTGATGAAAGCCCCATCATCTTTAATCAGTTCAGGTCTGTCACATCCTATAAGACAGAAGAAAAGTCCATCTTTTTCCTTAATACCATTGCAAGTGCTGAGAGCATGAGTATCTATGATGATATTGATGCTGATGTACTGCAAAATTACTGAGAATACAGTCTGGTCAACGTAATCTACTACTCTGAAGGAGTCTACCACTAGTGAGCAGAGTGCCAGGATGACAGCCATGGACAACGCCAGCAAGAATGCTTCTGAGATGATTAAAAAATTGACATTGACATTTAACTGTACCTGCCAAGCTGTCATCACAAAAGAGTTGATTGAAATTATCTCTGCTGCAGCAGTGCTGGATTAATGAAAATCAAGTTCCATTCTCAGACAAGACAGCTGATTTTGTTTTTAGCTTACTGCTGTCTTTGTCAGAAGAATCTGTTCGTTCATTGCCTGAATTACTAAAGACAGCAAGATATTTGTAAATTATCTTAATATAAACAAAATAAGAAAAAAAGAAATCTTTTGTATACAAATAAAGAGGTTAACATATTATGTCTTCATTAGCCATAACACATTTAGTTATTATAGATTAGTTTAGTATGTTAGTTCCACATTCCTGGCAGGGAATGATGCTATAGAATGGAGACAGAGAATATTGAAATGGGTAAAACCCCACTCAATTGAGCCAGGTAGGGGTTTCTGGGTAGCCAAAATGAATTCTTGACCCTCTTAGCATGTAGAAATATTAAGAAAATGTGAAAATCACTGATTTTGGGGGTCACAAAAGTAATGAGAGAGTAGAAGAATCATTTAAAGCATCAAAGTGCTTAAGCCTGAAATCTGGAGGATACTCAGGGTGGGATGTGGATTTCAGAGCCTTTGGGTCCTTTATAGGCCCCCAACCTAGAGGTTCCTCCTCTCTTCTTTGCATTTAAAGACAACTTAGCCTCATCTCAGTTCAAACCAACGTAGGCCCCTGTTCTGTACAGGCTCCAGATTAAGCAGTGGGGTTCAAAATCAAAGCAAGCTATATTATTTCCTTTCTGTAGCTTGTGATCTGGTGAGGGAGATACCTCACTCCCAGGCTTTTCCACTTTACTAAGAACTTAACATTGGGTAGGTCACCTAACCTCTCTGAACTTCAGATTTCTCATCTGGAAAAGAATAATAACAATTCCTACTTCACAGGGCTTTTAAGAGAATTCAGTGGAATAAAGCTGGTCTGGTAAAAGATGAAGTGAGTTATTATGGTTAATTACAATGATGAAGCACTTAGCAAAATGCCTGGCACAAAGTAAGTACTCAGCAATTATGATCTGTTATAAGCAATTATTACTGACGTACATGATGGTTGTAGCTTTTGTGAGTCCTGAGATGACTACTTCAAATCACATTATGAATATTAGCATTAGCTATTCCAGAAAATTTCCCAAGGTTCTTTATTCTTCATTCCATTGTGGGCCATTCTGCTTCTGGTGACATAGACTCACAGTGATACTTATGCTTTAGTATGTAACAGAATCACCTGAAGAACATGTTAAAAATATACCTCCTGGCACATTGTCCAAAGATTCTGATTTAATAGCTCTAGACGTCACTTCCAAAAATCTGAATTTTAAACAGGTATCATGTGCAGTAGTGATGGAGATGATTTTTGGACTGCATTTTGAGACAGTCTGGCCTGGAAATTCTCCAGTTGCCTTTTGGGAATATGGTGATTTTCTGGATTGTTTTTCCATGTCTATCCAAATTCCTCCCAAACCAACTGTCACATCCATGAGAAGAAAGGCTGGGAAAGATTCCCATAAAGTCAGCCAAGGTAGGGAGGAAGGACTAATAGATACCAAGGGAAGATAAGGTTTAAGGAGGGCAGAAGCAGGCCTTTCCAATTAGGTCCATGTGGCTGCTTCTGGCACAGCAGGCACTCAGAGAGCAACAGTGCTTCTCACACTCACCGAGTTGGAGAAGAGGCAGGGTGCAGCTGGAAATGGGTATTCAGGAGCATGATCCTTAACAGAGCTTAATGGAAAAAAATATAGTAATACAAAATCTTGCTAATGCAGTCTAATTGGGGCCTGAATAATTTTGTTAATTAACTTTTTTTAATTAAAATATGATAGAATATTTGAAAGGCAATTTTATTATAGTCAAGGAGCTACAGCAACCCAAACCAGTCCAACAAAGTGTTGCCAAGTAGAGGGCCTCTGGGAGCTAGTGTAATGAATTGAGAATTATTTGTCATCAGGAATTTGTATGTAAATGGATTTGTATGTAAATGGATGCTCCATAAGTGCTTGAAAACAGTTTGTTCTCCTTAGGGGTATAAATATGCCCCTGGTAATCATGTTTGCATGATTTTACTTACAACCTCCCCCATAACTCCATCAGCTAGATAGTCCAGCTTGTACTTCTGGTAGAATTATTTCAATTTAATTTGCAAAGCTCTGGAAATTATAATTTTCACTTAGAAAATAAATATGTAGCAAATTTTTGTGGATAGAACAAAAGTAAGTCTGAACTGAAGGGAGCTTAGAGATTATTAATCCTGAAACTCATTTTACATATGGAGAAACTGAGACTAAGAGCAAGAATGTGATTTATTCAAGGATATGCAGAATTGGGGTAGTACTAGATCTGAATCCCAGATCTAGTACATTCCAGAGCAGCCTGTCTTCCACTGAATAGAACACACTGCCCTCTATTAAATGTCATTTACTATAATGCATGCTGACAAGAAATGAATTTTTTTAATTAGAATCCTGTTTAACAATGTCATTTGCTTACCATCTAGATATGAATTAAGGAAACTCTCTATGAAGATAATAAGATTCACAATAGCTCAAGAATCAAAATTCCAAATTGGTATTTAAACTGGTAACAGGAGGTTTACTAATAAAATAAAACATTGCTATTACTTCAAAGCACAGGTGAAGTATACAAAGAAACATTAACTTATAAAACAGATAAATGGCAAGACATGTAATTAGAGCTCGTCTTCAGCAAAATTGGATCATCAAAGTGTATCTGTATCAACCTCCACCTAACATTGCCCTTTTGTTCTTTCTATGCTCTGTACCATCTTCTGAAATATTTTAGAAACATTTATTAAAGAATAGAGGATGTAAATTGATGTCGAAATGTTCTGGTAATGTCATTCTTACCCATATAGGAGAAAACTCAATTGGAAAAGTTTTTTTTTTTTTTTTTTGTTTGTTTGTTTGTTTGTTTTTTAATTTTCAGTAACCGCTTGTACTGCTATGGGTAAGAGTTAGATGGCCAAGTAATTTATTTTCCAAACATTTACCCTTTTGAGATTGAAAGGGGATGCTATTAATACTTACACTGGAACAACAGGCAGAAACTGGGACTGTCCCAAGAAAACAAAACGTTATAATTCATGAAAACAGAAAGAACACAGTGTTAAGGAAAGCAGAGTACAGCACCATATGACTCAGATATCCACAGAAGAGTGGCATATTTCACGTATACATAATGTCTTCTAGGTTTATTCATGTTGTTTCAAATGACAGAATTTTCTTATTTTTAAAAGTTGAGTGGTATTTCACTGTGTGTATAGTCTTTGCCCATTGTAGCATTATTCACAAGAGTCAAGACATGGAAACAAGCTAAATGTCCATAATGAATGAATGGCTAAAAATATTGCATATATTCACAAAGAAATGGCACAGAAAGACAAATATCATATATTCTCACTTATATCTGGAATCTAAAAATATCAAATACATATAGATTGAGTGGTAGTTAGAATAAGATATTAGGAGTAGTGGACAGGGAATTGAGTAATGGTAGTCAAAGATTCAAAACATTTTTCTTTTTCTTTTTCTTTTCTTTCTTTTTTTTTTGGCCTCGGAAATACCCTATGTTTACTATAATTTTATTTTCATTTTAGGTAAAAATAACAAAATAGAAGTATGAACAAATTAAAAATTAGCTAAAAATGAATACCGTATTTAACAAGTAAAATGCAAGTAAATAGTGCTTGAAGCTAAAGTTTATCTTAATTTGGTGGTAAGATTACAAGGTATTCTCTTTTTTAACTTTTTCTTTTTCTATTTAATTTTATTTTTTTTATTATACTTCAACTTCTGTTGTACATGAGCATAATGTGCACGTTTGTTACTTAGGTATACACCTGCCATGGTGGTTTGCTGCACCCATCAAGCTGTCATATACATTAGGTAGTTTTCATAATGCTATCCCTACCCTAGCTCCTCACCCTGCAACAGGACCCAGTGTATGATGTTTCCCTCCCTGTGTCCATGTGTTCTCATTGTTCAACTCCTTATGCATAAGAACATGCGGTATTTGGGTTTTTGTTCTTGTGTTAGTTTGCTAAGAATGATGACTTCCAGCTTCATCCATGTCCCTGCAAAGGACATTAACTCATCCTTTTATGGCTACATAGCATACCATGTGGTATATGTGTCACATTTTGTTTATCTAGTCTATTACAGATAGGCATTCAGGTCTGTTCCAAGTCTTTGTTATAGTGAACAGTGTCACAATAAACATATTTGTGCATATGTCTTTATAGTAGAATGATTTATAATTCTTTGGGCATATACCCAGTAATAGAATTGCTGGGTCAAATGGTATTTCTAGGTCTAGATCCTTGAGTAATTGCCAGACTGTCTTCCACAATGGTTGAACTAATTTACACTCCCATCAACCACGTAAAAGTGTTCAAATTTCTTCACATCCAGCACCTGTGGTTGCCTGACTTCTTAATGACTGCCATTCTAACTGATGTGATATGGTATCTCAATGTGATTTTGATTTGCAATTCTCTAATGACAGGTGACGATGAGCTTTTTTTTTTTATATGTTTGTTTGCTGCATAAATATTTTCTTTTGAGAAGTGCCTGTTTATATCCTTCATCCACTTTTTGATGGGGTTATTTTTTTTTTTTTTCCTGTAAATTTAAGTTCCTTGTAGATTCTGGATATTAGTCCGTTGTCAGATTGCAAAAATTTTACTGCATTCTGTAGGTTTCCTGTTCAATCTAATCATAGTTTCTTTTGCTGTACAGAAGCTCCTTAGTTTAATTAGATCCCGTTTGTCTATTTTGAGTTTTGTTGCCATTGCTTTTGGTGTTTTAATCTTGAAGCCTTTGCCCATGCCTGTGTCCTGAATTGTATTGCCTAGGTTTTCTTTTAGTGTTTTTTGTGGTTTTAGGTCTTACATTTAAGTCTTTAATTCAACTTGAGTTAATTTTTATATAAGGTGTAAGAAAAAAATCCAGTTTCAGATGTCTGCATACAGCTAGCCAGTTTTCCCCAAACCATTTACTGAAAAGGGAATCCTTTACCCATTGCTTGTTTTTTATCAAGTTTGTGAAAGATCAGATGGTTGAAGATGTGTGGTGGTGTGTTATTAATGAGGCGTTTGTTCTGTTCCATTGGTCTATATATCTGTTTTGGTACCAGTACCCTGATGTTTTGGTAACTGCAGTCTTGTAGTATAGTCTGAAGTAAAGTAGTGTGATGCCTCCAGCTTTGTTCTTTTTTCTTAAGATTGTCTTGGCTATACAGGCTCTTTTTTGGTTCCAAATGAAACTTAAAGTAGTTTTTCCCAATTCTTTGAAGAACGTCAAAGGTAACTTCATGGGAATTGCATTGACTATATAAATTATTTTGGGCAGTAGGGCCATTTTCACGATATTCATTCTTCCTAATCAGGAGCATGGAATGTTTTTCCATTTATTTGTGTCCTCACTTATTTTCTTCAGCAGTGGTTTGTAGTTTTCCTTGAATAGGTTTTTCACATTCCTTGTAAATTGTATTCCTAGGAATTTTCTTCTCTTTGTAGCAAATGCGAACAGGAGTTCACTCATGATTTGGCTGTTTGTTATTGGTGTATAGGAATGCTTGTGATTTTTGCACCCTGATTTGGTATTCTGAGACTTTGCTGAAGTTGCTTATCAGCTTAAGTAGATTTTGGGCTGAGATGATGGGGTTTTCTAAATATGCAATCATGTCATCTGCAAACAGAGACAATTTTACTTTCTCCTTTCCTAATTTAATACCCTTTATTTCTTTCTCTTGCCTAATTGTCCTGGCCAGAAATTTTAATAGTATTTTGAATAAGAGTGATGAGAGAGGGCATCCTTTTCTTGTACTGGTTTTCAAAGGGAATGCTTCCAGTTGTTGCCCATTCAGTATAATATTGACTGTGGGTTTGTCATAAATAGCTTTTATTATTTTGAGACACTTTCCATCAATACCTAGTTTATAGAGTTTTTAGCCTGAAGGGCTGTTGAATTTTGTCAAAGGGCTTTTATGCATCTACTGAGATAATCATGTGGTTTTCTAATTGGTTTTGTTTATGTGATGGATTACATTTATTGATTTGCATATGTTGAACCAGCCTTGCATCCCAGGGATGAAGCCAACTTGATGGTGGTGAATAAGCTTTTTGATGTGCTGCTGGATTCAGGTTGCCAGTATTTTAATGAGAAATTTTGAATCACTGTTCATCAGGGATATTTGCCTGAATATTTTGTTGTTGTTGTCTCTCTGCCAGATTTCGGTATTAGGATGATGCTGGCCTCATAAAATGACTGAGGGAGGAGTCCCTCTTTTTGTATTGTTTGGAGTAGTTTCAGAAGGAATGATACCAGCTCCTCTTTGTACCTCTGGTAGAATTTGTCTGTGAATCCGTCTGGTCCTGGACTTTTTTTGATTGGCAGGTTGTTAATTGCTGCCTCAATTTCAGAACTTGTTATTGGTCTCTTCAGAGATTCAACTGCTTCCTGTTTAAGTCTTGGAAGGGTGTATGTGCCCAGAAATTTATCAATTTCTTCTAGATTTTCTAGTTTATTTGCATAGTGGTGTTTATAGTATTCTCTAATGGAAGTTCGTATTTCTATGGGATTGGTGGTGATATCCCCTTTATTATTTTTATTGCATCTATTTAATTCTTCTCTCTTTTCTTCTTTATTAGTCTTGCTAGCAGTCTATCTATTTTAGTGGTCTTTTCAAAACACCAGCTCCTGAATTCACTGATCTTTTTTGAAGGGTTTTTTGTGTCTCTATCGCCTTCATTTCTGCTCTGATCTTAGTTTTTTTTGTCTTCTGCTAGCTTTTGAATTTGTTTGCACTTGCTTCTCTTGTTCTTTTAATTGTGACTTTAGGATGTCAATTTTAGATCTTTCCTGCCTTCTCTTGTGGGTGTTTAGTGCTATAAATTTCCCCTACACACTGCTTTAAATGTGTCCCAGAGATTCTGGCATCCTGTGTCTTTGTTCTCATTGGTTTCAAAAAGCATATTTATTTCTGTCTTAATATTGTTATTTACCCAGTTGTTATTCAGGAGCAGATTGTTCAGTTTCCATGTAGTTGTTGAGTGAGTTTCTTAATTTATGACAAACCCACAACAAATATTATACTGAATAGGCAAAAACTAGAAGCATGAGTTCTAACTTGATTGCACTGTGGTCTGAGACACTGTTTGTTATGATTTCCATTCTTTTGCATTTGCTGAGAAGTGCTTTACTTCCAATTATGTGGTCAATTCTAGAATAAGTGTGATGTGGTGCTGAGAAGAATATGTATTCTGTTGATTTTAGTTGGAGAGTTCTGTAGATGTCTGTTAGATATGCTTGGTGCACAGCTGAGTTCAAGTTCTGAATATCCTTGTCAATTTTCTGTCTTGATCTGTCTAATGTTGACAGTGGGGTCTTAAAGTCTCCTGTTATTATTATGTGGGAATCTAAGTTTCTTTGTAAGTTTCTAAGAACTTGCTTTATGAATCTGGGTGCTCCTGTATTGGATTCATATATATTTAGGATAGTTAGCTCTTCTTGTTGCATTGATATCTTTATCATTATGCAATGCCTTTTTTGTCTTTTTTGATCTTTGTTGGTTTAAAGTCTGTTTTATCAGAAATTAGAATTGCAACCCCTCCTCTTTTTTTTTTCTTTCCATTTGCTTGGTAAATTTGTCTCCATCCCTTTATTTTGAGCCTATGTTATATCTTTGTATGTGAGTTGGGTCTCCTGAATACAGCACACCAATGAGGACTGACTCTTTATCCAATTTGCCAATCTGTGTCTTTTAATTGGGGCATTTAGCCTGTTTACATTTAAGGTTAATGTTATGTGTGAATTTGATCCTGTCAGTATGATGTTAGCTGGTTATTTTCCCCTTTAGTTGATGCAGTTTCTTTATAGTGTCAATAGCCTGTACAATTTGGTATGTTTTTGCAGTGGCAGGTACTGGTTGTTCCTTTCCACATTTATTGCTTCTTTCAGGAACTCTTGTAAGACAAGCCTGGTTGTGACAAAACCTCTCAGCATTTTCTTGTCTGTAAAGGATTTTATTTCTCCTTTGCTTGTGATCTTAGTTTTGCTGGATATGAAATTCTAGGTTGAAATTCTTTTTTTTTTTTTTTTTTTTTTTAAGAATGTTGATTGTTGACCCCTACTCTCTTCTGGCTTGTAGGGTTTCTGCCAAGAAATCTGATGTTAGTCTTATGTGCTTCCCTTTGTGGGTAATCCAACTTTTCTCTCTGGCTGCCCTTAACATTTTTTTCTTCATTTCAACCTTCGTGAATCTGATGATTATGTGTCTTGAGGTTGCTCTTTCTGAGGTATATCTTTGTGGTGTTCTCTGTATTTCCTGAATGTGAATATTGGCTTGCCTTGCTAGGTTGTGGAAGTTCTCCTGGATAATATCCTGTAGAGTGTTTTCCTACTGGGTTTGATTCTTTCTGTCACTTTCATGTACACCTATCAAATGTAGATTTGGTCTTTTCACATAGTCTCATATTTCTTGGAGACTTTGTTCATTTCTTTTTAGTCTTTTTTTTTTTCTCTAATGTTATCTTGTCACTTTATTTCACTGATTTGATCTTCAATCTCTTCTATTCTTTTTCCACTTGATTGATTCAGCTATTGATGCTTCTGTATGCTTCACTAAGTTTTTGTGCTGTGTTTTTCAGCTCCATCAGATCATACATGTTCTTCTCTAAACTTGTTATTCTAGGTAGCGATTTATCTCATGTTTTTTCAAGGTTCTTATCTTTCTTGCATTGGGTTAGAATATGGTCCTTTAGCTTGGAGGAGTCTGTTATTACTCACCTTCTGAAGCCTACTTCTGTGAATTTGTCAAACTCATTCTTTGTCCAGTTTGTTTTCCCTTGCTGGTGAGGTGTTGTGATCCTTTGGAGGAGAAGAGGGGTTCTGGTTTTTGGAATTTTCAGCCTTTTTGTGCTGGTTTCTCCCCATCTTCATGGATTTATCTACCTTTGGTCTTTAATATTGGTGACCTTCAGATGGTATCTCTAAGTGAACATCCTTTTTTGTTGATATTGATATTTTTCCTTTCTGCTTGTTAGTTTTCTTTCTAATTGTCAGGTCCCTCTGGTGTTTGCTAGAGGCCTCCAGACTCTGTTTGCTTGGTTATCACCAGCACCAGTGAAGGCTGCAAAACAGCAAAGATTGCTTCCTGTTTCTTCCTCTGGAAGCTTTGTACCAGAGGGGCACTCACCATATACTAGCTGGAACTTTCCTGTATGAGGAGTCTGTCAGCCCCTACTGGGAGGTACTCCCAGTCAGGATACACAGGGTACAAACACCCATTTTAGGAGGCAGTCTGCCCCTTATCAGTGTTCAAACACTGTGCTGGGAGATCGACTGCTCCCTTCAGAGCTGTCAGGCAGGAATATTTAAGTCTACTGAAGCTGTGCTCACAGTCACCTTTTACCACAGATGCTCTGTTCCAGGTAGATGGGGGTTTTATCCATAAGTCCCTTACTCAAGCTGCTGCCTTTTTGCAGAGATGCTCTGCCAAGAGAGGAGGAATCTAGACAAGCAGTTTGGCAGCAGAGGCCTTGCTGAGCTGCTTTGGGCTCCACCCATTTCTAACTTTCTGATGGCTTTTTTTACACTGAGGGTAAAACCATGTACTCAAGCCTCAGCAATGGTGGATGCCCCTCCCCTATCCAAGCTTGATCATCCCAGGTCGACCTCGGAATGCTATGAGCAAGAATTTCCAGCCAGTGGATCTTAGCTTGCTGTTCTCCATGGTGGTAGGATCCACTGAGCCAGACCACTTAGCTCCTTGGCTTCTGGCCCCCTCCCAGGGGAGTGAAGGGTTCTGTCTTGCTGGCATTCCTGGTGACACTGGAGTATGAAAACAACAAACAAAGCAAAACAAAAGAAACTCCTGCCTCCAGCTCAGTGTCTGCCCAAATGGCCACGAGTTTTGTGTTTGAAACCCAGGGCCCTGGTGGCTTAGGCACTAGACGGAATTGCCTGGTCTGCCAGTTGCAAAGACAATGAGAAAAGCACAGTATCTGGGCCAGAGTGCATCATTCCTTTTGATACAGTCTCTCATGGCTTCCCTTGACTAGGGGAGAGAAATTCCTTGACCCCTTGCACTTCCCAGGTGAGGCAATGCCCCAATCTGCTTTGGCTCACCCTCCATGGTCTCCACTCACTGTCTAACCAGTCCCAATGAGATGAACCCTGTACCTCTGTTGGAAATGCATAAATCATCCACCTTCTACATTGATCTTGCTGGGAGCTACAGACTGGAGCTCTTCCTATTTGTCTATCTTGCCAGCAGACCTCCAAAAAATTTTCCATTAGAAATTAGGAATAAGTTCTAATGATCTGTTGCACAGCATATTTACTATAGCTAATAATAATATCATATGTTTCAAAACTGCTAAAAGAAAAGATTTTAAATGCTCTCTCCATAAATAAATAATAGGTACGCAAGGTGATGAATAGCTTAATTAGCTTGATTTAATTATTCCACAATATCATAACATCACATTTTACCTCAAAAATATACACAATTAATATTTGTCAATTAAAAAAGCAAAACTTCTAACGGATGTATGAGAGACATCCTTCTTTTCTTTAACCATGTAAGGACACACTTAGAAGGAATCATCTCTAAACTAAATATTGGACCCTCACCAGAGACTGAATCAGCCAGCACCTTGATCTTGGACTTCACAGCTTTCAGAACCATGAGAAATAAATTTCTGTTGGTTAAAAGCAGCCCAGTATAAGACATTTTGTTGAAAAAGCCCAAGTCTAGTGGACTAAGACAAATTTAATTTGCTCTAACTTCAAAACTTGTTATCATCACCATGACTACCATTATCCCTTCCAGAATGGCTGTAAAGTCTTTTAACTGGTATTCCTGCTTCTATTCCTCCCCCTGCAATCTTCTACCCACAAAAAATTCAATCCAGTATTTTAAAATTGTAAATCAGAATTTTCACTTCTCTGCTTAAAACACTTGCCTTTAAAACCACTGCATTTATAATTAAATGTAAACAGCATATCTTAGTCCTACATAATCTGACCTTTGCCTACCTCTGCACACCCATTATATTCCACCTTCTCCTTCACTTACAATATTCCTGCTACAAATGCTTCCTGCTTTTTCTCAAAAACAAGAAGTTCATTCTTGACTTGTGACCTTTTCAGTTTCTGTTCCCTCTGTCTAGATTGCTCTTCACCAACATTTTTCTTGGATGGTTCTTTGTTTTTGCCAATGTCATTTACATGGAGTTACATCCTGTAACCATCTGTAGTAGTGTTCAACTCTCTATTTTATTACCTTTTTAAATTTTCTTCTTGACATTTGTAACCATCTGAAATTTGTCTAGACAGTCATTCCTTGGTATCCATGGGGGATTGGTTTCAGAACATCCTGCCGATACTATAATCCATGAATGCTCAAGTTTCTGAAATAAAATGGTGTAGTATTTGCATATAACCTGTGCACATTCTCCAGTAGTTTGAACCAATCTAACAATCTCTAGATTACTTATAATAACTAATACAAAATAAATGTTATGTATATAGTTGAGGACATAATGACAAAGGATAAAGTCTACACGTATTCACTGCAGAGGCATTTTTTTTCAAATATTTTTGATCTTTATTTGTTTGAAGCTATGGATGTTGAACTCTTGGATATGGAGGGCTGACTGTACTTTTATTTGTGCGTTGTCTTTGTTTCCATGTTAAAATGAAAGTTATTTATTTGTGAGCAGGCACTTTGCTTGTTTAATTTGCTGCTGTATCACTATTATTGGAACAGTGCTAAGCACATAGTAGTCACTCAAAAAATAATGCTGAAACCATGAATATAGATAAGCCATTATCTTTTGAATAATTAAAGTAAATATAAACCCATTGCTAATATTAAGTAGGGTGAAACTTAATATCGTTTACTATTCAAACCAAAAAGAGATATCTGATTATGCCAAAATAAACCTGAAAGCTAAGTCTACATTGCTTTTGGATTACTGAAATCTGGTTAATGCCCTGATATCTATGTTTTGAAAATAATTTCTCTATTAACACATATTATTAAATATATTGTTTAAAGAAATTGGAGTGAATGAAAATGGAGAATTACCTAATAACTCCTGACCAACATATGCAGAATTGGGTATCCTTATTCTGGTCTGATCATGTGAAATCAAAGGCTATTGGTAGAGAGAAGTCCAGTCTAAAGTGACATTCTTTGCTGCTGATATTAGTTTTCTGGGACTCTAGTGGATTTTACTCAGTATGTTGAGTTATTTTGCAGAGGCAAAAGTTTTAGTTATAGACTTGGCATTTGTTTGACATGGCCAAAAGGGTTAGTTAGTTCTTTTAACTGGCAAACAGCGAAGTATGTACATCTGTCCAGGCAGGACCTAGTAGCTGTCATAAATGAAGCATATGACTGCTACTTCTAGCGATTTCCTTCTTTTATATCCCCTAAATCTGGACTGAGCTTCCTCACATCATTCTAGAATATATGATGACTGCAGCTTGTTGGTCTAACTAACCAAGTCAAGAATTTGTGCTTGGAATGGCTTAGAGTTTCCCAAGGATTGAGGTTAATCTCAGAGGTTTCTAGCAGCTAGCCCATTTATTATTGATTCTAGGGGTTTACATTTTTTTCTCTATTATTCTCTTCCCCACTCTCTCTTCCTTTTTCTCTTAGTTTTTTCATTTATTTATTTTTATATATTTTTTAACATTATGTCTGCTATTTTTTTTCCTTTTTTTTTGAGACCAGGTCTCATTCTGTCACCCAGGCTGGGGTGTATTGGTGTGATTATGGCTCATTGCAATCTTGACCTCCATGGCAAAGGAATTCTCCCACCACAGCCTCCCGAGTAGCTGGGATCACAGGTGCACACCAAGCTTTTTTTTTTTTTTTTTTTTGGTAGAGATAAGGTCTCACTATGGTTCCCAGTCTGCTCTCAAACTTCTGGGCTCCAACAATCCTCCCACCTTGGCTTCCCATAGTGCTTAGATTACAGACATGAGCTACCATGCCCAACCTAAGATGATGTATTTTACTCCTTTTTATTTATTTGTTTGTTTTTTCTTTTTACCCTAACCTTTTTTAAGAAAAATGTTTACTTTTTTTGCCCTTTTATTGAGACTATTGGTGGTCTAAATATAGTCAGCATTTTTTTTTTTTTTGAGCACTTACTGTGTGCCCAGTAATGTTGAGCAGCAGGGTGTCATTTTTGGATTGTGCTTCTCAGACTTCAAAAAGATTCCACGATATTGTGTCAGAAACATCTGGAAATTAGGTTGTAGGAGTTCAGTAGAGGTGTTTAGTAGAAGGAGGGAAAGCATGGCTAAGTGGATGGAATCTGCGACATCAACTCTGTTGAATATGGGAAGACCTATTTTTGCCTCTTTTATTCATTGATATCCTGTGTTAAGTAGTTCTTAAAAAAGAGATCCACCACTAAGGAAATGGTCAAAAATTACTGGAATTGTGGAAAAAGCAAGCAAGCATGGACACTTGTTTAAACTTAAGCTAACATTTTAGTTTGAAAGATCTGTAGATAGCCTATATACATATATTTCAGTGAGCCTATTTAAAATCTCTAAGCTACAGAGTTCTCATTCCTAAAGAAAATGTTTATCTCACAGATTTTCTCATGGATTAAATGAAATAAGAAAACATAGATTAAAGCACTTAGAACTATCTGGCAGGCCCTAGGCAGTCAATGAAAAGTGTCATGAGTTTCCAGCAGTCAGTGAAAATTAGTTTGTGAAGTGCTGTGGTGGATAGAAAAAAAACAGTAAGTAAATATTCTAATTCACAAAATGTTTACATTCTTGCTGGGATAAATTGATTAGTATATTGGAGACAATTAAAATATAGTTAATTATTATATGTGAGTTTCTATAAGAAAATATAAATTCTGAAGATATAGGGCTGCATGAATATTTTGGAGAGATTTTTTTGCTGAAGTTGCTTATCAGATCTCAGAGCTTTTGGGCATAGACTATGGGGTTTTCTAGGTACAAAATTATATCATCTGAAAGCACTGATAATGATAATTTGACTCCCTCTATTTTTATTTTGATGCCTTTCACTTCTCTCTTTTGCCAGATTTCTCTGGCAAAGGCTTCCATTAGTGTGTGGAATAGGAATGATATGAGTGGGCAACCTTGGCTTGTTCTGGTTCTCAATAGGAATGCTTCTAACTTTTGCCCATTTTATATAATCTTTGCTGTAGATTTGTCCTAGATGATTCTCATTATTTTGAGGTATGTTTCTTCAATGCCCGCATGGTTTTTTGAAGGTTTTCAACAAAAATAGATGCTGAATGTTATTTAAAGAATTTTCAGTCTATATTGAGAAAATCATGGGGTTTTTGTTTTTAGTTTTGTTTATGTTATTAATCGCATTTATTGATTTCCATATGTTAAACCAACCTTGCATTCCAGGGATCAAGCCTACTTGACTGTGGTGGTTTAGCTTTTTGATGTGCTACTGGATTTGGTTTGCTGGTATTTTGTTGAGAATTTTGCATTTATGTTAATCAATGATTTTGGCCTGAAGTTTTCCATTTAGTTGTATCTTTGCCAGGTTTTGGTATCAGAATAATGCTGGCCTCATAGAATGAATTAGGGTGTATTCTCTCCTCCTCAGTGTTTTGAAATAGTTTTAATAGTAATGGTACCAGCTCTTCTTTATGCTTCTGGTGAAATTCAGTTGTAAATTCCTCTGGATCTGGGTGTTTTTGGCTGGTAGGTTTTTTATTACTGATTCAATTTCAGAACACTATTGGTCTGTTCAGGTTTTGAATTTCTGGTTTAGTCTTGGAAGGTATGTTTCCAGAAATTTATCAATTATTTTAGGTTTTATATTTTGTGTGCATGTAAATATTTGTACTAGTCCCTGTTGTTTTTTTGTCTTTCCGTGGGATTGGTGGTAATGTACATTTTTTTTTTTTTCATTTCTGATTTTGCCTATTTGGATCTTCTCTCTCATTTTTTTTTTTTCTTTAACAGCCTAGCTAGCGGTTGATCTATTCTATTTATCCATTCAAAAAAAAAAAAAAAAAAAAAAAAAAAAAAAAAAAAACTTCCAGTTTTGATGTCTTCTGTTTTTGTTTGTTTGTTTTTGTTTTGTTTTGTTTTGTTTTGCATATCACTTTTATTTAATTTAGCTCTGATTTTGGTTATTTATTGTCTCTGCTAGCTTTGGGGCTACTTTGCTATTGTTTATCTATGTCCTCAAGGTATAATTAAGTGAAGTGAAGATTATTTTAACTTTTTGGTCTGGGCATTTAGCACCATAAACTTGTCTCTTAGTAAGGCTTTAGCTATGTCCCAGTGACTCTGGCATGTTGTGTTTTTATTTTAATTAATTTCATAGTTTCTTGATTTCTGCTTTAATTTTATTGTTTACCAGAAGTAATTCAGGAGAAAGTTGTTTAACTTCTACGTAGTTGTATAATTTTCAGCAGTCTTCTCAGCACCACTTTCTATTTTTATTGCACTGTGGTACAAGAGACTTTTTGGTATGATTTTAGTTGTTTTGCATTTGCTGAGGATGCTTTATGCCTGATTGTGTGGTTGATTTTAGAGTATGTACCAAGTGCAACTGAGAAGAATGCACGTTCTGTTGTTTTGAGTAAAGATTTCTATAGATGTCTATTAGGTCCATTTGGTCCAGTGTTTAGTTCAAGTCCTGAATATTTTTGTTAATTTTTTGACTTGGTGATCTGTCTAATGCTATCAGTGAGGTGTTGACATCTCCCACCATGACTGTTGGGAGTCTAATTCTCTTTAAATAAGTCTAAGAACTTGCTTTATGAATCTGGGTGCTCCTGTGTTGAGTGCATATATATTTAGTATGATTAGGTTTTCTTGTTGAATTGAACTTGTTACCATTATATAATGTCCTTCTTTGTCTTTTTTGATCATTGTTGTTTAGGTATGTTTAATGTGACATTATAATTGCAACCTTGATTTTTTTCTGTTTTCGGTTTTCTTGGTTCATTTTTCTTCATCCTGTTACTTTGAGACTATCACTGTCATTGCATGTAAAATGGGTATCTGCAGAACAACATATAGTTGAGCCTTGATTCTTTATCCAACTTGGCTTTCTGTGCCTTTTAAGTAGGGCAATTAGCATGTTTACATTGAATGTTAATGTTGATATGTGCGAATTAGGGCTTGTAATCCTATTGTTAGCTGATGGTTTAATTGCTTTATAGGGTCAATGGTCTATATATATAAGTGTGCTTTTCTGCTCACAGGTAAAAGTCGTTCCTTCCCATGATTAGCATTTGCTTAAGGACTTCTTGTAAATTGGGTCTGGTGGTAACAAATTCTCTTAGTATTTACTTGTCTGAAAATGATTTTATTTCTCCTTCGCTTATGATGCTTAATTTTGCTTGATATCAGATTATTGGCTAAAACTTCTTTTCTATAAGAATTCTAAATATAGGATGCTGGGAAGATGGCCGCCTAAGAACAGCTCAGGACTTCAGCTCCCAGTGAAAGTACAGAGGGTGAGTGGATGCCGCATTTCCAGATGAATTTTTATTGCCCACAGACCAGGAGATACCCAGGCAGAGGGGTGGCCAGCTGTTCCTGCTGGTGCGGCTGTTTTGGCCCCCGCGGCTGCTGTGACCACGCCCTGTTGCGGCTGTTCTCCTTACAAAAGCCACTGGCCTGGGAGCCCTCTTAGCTGGCGATCAGAGCCCTGAGATGGCGGAGTTGCCCATTCATCAGAAATAGTGAGCCAGGCCAGGAGATTCCTAGGCAAAAAATCTGCCAGGAGCCGGCGCCGCTGTTTGAACCGACTCAGTGAGTCACAGCAAGGGAGATCCTGGAGCCTTTTCAACAAGCAACTGGAATGTGGGGTCGTTCAACTTAAAAAATAAAAAAAAAAGACTCTGAGTAAGGGAGCCAGGTGATCAGGCTAGGTTGGTCCCACCCCCCACCCTCAACAACAAGGAAAACAAAAGCAGTAATTGAAAACTCTCTGGGATGAGTGTTTCACAGTAAGCACAGCTGAACCTGGGAGGGTCCAGCTCTGTGGGAGAGGGGCATCTGCCATTACTGAGACTCTCCACCACTAGGGAGGCAGGCCGCCGTTGCCGAGGAAACCTGCCACAACAGAGACAGTCTGCCATAACAGAGGCAGGGCCACCGTTGCCGAGGCAGTTCTAACTATTCCCATATAAACAGGACTGCAGGGAAGAGCACAGGGCAGCTGGGTGGATCCCACAGCAGCTCATCAAAGCCTCTGCAGGCAGACAGTGGCCAGATGGGCCGCTAGCTGGGCGGGGCAGAACTGAAAGCAAAAACAAGTGCAGCAGCACAACAGAAATTCATAAAGCCCTAACTCCTCAGGACAGAGCACCTGGGAACAAAAAGTGGTTTATGAGTTCAGCTGCAGCAGACCTAAACGTACCTGCCCAGCAGCTCTGAATGAACAATGGAGACCACAGCTCAGGACTTAAGCCCCAGTAAAAGATAGACTGTCTCCTCAAGTAGCTCCCTGACCCCCATAGATTCAAAGACTCACCTCATAAAGGAGAGAATGGACTGACAGTTGGCGAGCATCCTTCTGGGACAAAGATAGTGGAAGAGGAAACTGGCAGCAACCCTTACTGTTCTGTAGCTGCTGCAGGTGATCCCCAGGCAAGCAGGGCCTGGAGAAGACCTCAGCAGTCCTACAGCGGAGGGGCCAGACTGTTAGAAGGAAAGCTTAAAAAAAAAAAAAAAGTAACTTCAGCATCCACGAACTAGAAGCTCACTCAGAGACCCAATCTGAAAGACAGTAACTACAAAGACAAGAGGTGGATAAACCCATAAAAATGGGAAGAAACCAGTGCAAAAGGATGAAAACTCCCGAAACCAGAATACCTCTCCTCCTAAAAGAGATCACAACTCCTCACCAGCAATAGAACCAGACAAGATGGAGAAGGAGTGTGATGAAATGATGGAATCAGACTTCAGAAGGTAGGTAGTAAGACAACATAGAGAGGAATATAAGTGAATTGATGGAGCTGAAAAACACAACACGAGAACTTCGTGAAGCATGTACAAGCTTCAACAGCTGAATTGATCAAGCAGAAGAAAGGATATCAGAGGTCGAAGATCAACTCAATGAAATAAAAAGAGAAGGCAAGAACAGAGAAAAAAGCGCAAAAAGGAATGAACAAAATCTTCAAGAAATGTGGGACTATGTGAAAAGACCTAATCTACGTCTGATAGGTGTACCTGAATGTGATGAAGAGAATGAATCCAAGCTGGAAAATACTCTTCAGGATATTATCCAGGAAAACTTCCCCAACCTAGCAAGGCAGGTCAATATTCAAATCCAGGAAATACAGAGAACACCACAGAGATATTCCTCAAGAAGAGCAACCCCAAGGCACATAATCGTCAGATTCATCAGGGTTGAAATGAAAGAGAAAATGCTAAGGGCAGCCAGAGAGAAAGGTCGGGTTACCCACAAAGGGAAGCCCATTAGACTCACAGCAGATCTCTCAGCAGAAACCCTACAAGCCAGAAGAGATTGGGGGCCAATATTCAACATCCTTAAAGAAAAGAACTTTCAACCCAGAATCTCCTATCCAGCCAAGCTAAGGTTCATAAGTGAAGGAAAAATAAAATCCTGTGCAAACAAGCAAGTACTCAGAGATTTCATCACCACCAAAACTGCTCTACAAGAACTCCTGAAAGAGGCTCTACACATATAAAGGAACAACCAGTACCAGTCACTGAAAAACATACCAAATGGTAAAAGAGCATCAACACAATCAAGAAGCTGCATCAACTAACCAACAAATCAGCCAGGTAGCATCGAAATGACAGTATCAAATTCATACATAACAATACTATCCCTAAATGTAAATGGTCTAAATGCCCCAATCAAAAGACACAGACTGGCAAATTGGATAAAAAACCAAAACCCATCAGTGTGCTGTATCCAATAAATCACTCCTCAGCAAATGCAAAAGAACAGAAATCATAAGAAACAGTCTCTCAGACCACAGTGCAATCGAGTTAGAACTCAGAATGCAGAAACTAACTCAGAACCGCATAGCTTCACGGAAACTGAACAACTTGCTCTTGAATGTTGACTGGATAAACAATGAAATGAAGGCAGAAATAAAGATGTTCTTCGAAACCAACAAGAAGGAAGACACAACATACCAGAATCTCTGGGAAACATTTAAAGCAGTCTCTAGAGGAAAATATATAGCAATGAATGCCCACATGAGAAGAAAGGAGAGATCTAAAATTGACACCCTATCATTAAAATTGAAAGAGCTAGAGGAGCAAGATCAAAAAAACTCAAAACCTAGCAGAAGACAAGAAATAACTAAGATCAGAGCAGAACTGAAGGAAATAGAGACACAAAAAACTCTTCAAAAAATCAATAAATCCAGGAGCTGGTTTTTCAAAAAGATCAACAAAATAGACAGACCACTAGCCAGATAAATAAAAAAGAAAAGAGAGAATAATCAAATTGATGCAATAAAAAATGGTAAAGGGGATATCACCACAGATTCCACAGAAATCCAAACCATCATCAGCGATTATTGCAAACAACTCTATACACATAAACTAGTAAACCTGGAAGAAATGGATAAATTCCTGGACACCTGCATCCTCCCAAGCCTAAACCTGGAAGAAGCTGAAACCCTGAATAGACCAATAACAAGGTCTGAAGTCGAGGCAGCAATAAAGAGCCTACCACCCAAAAAAGCCCAGGTCCAGATGGGTTCACAGCCGAATTCTACCAGACATACAAAAAGGAGTTGGTACCATTCCTTCTGAAACTATTCCAGACAATCCAAAAAGAGGGAATCCTTCCCAAATCATTTTATGAGACAAACATCATCCTTATACCAAAACTCGGCAGAGACTCAACAAGAAAAGAAAACTTCAGGCCAATATCCATAATGAACATAGATGCAAAAATTTTCAATAGAATACTGGCAAACCGATTGCAACAGCATATCAAAAAGCTCATCCACCATGAGCAAGTAGGATTAATTCCAGGGATGCAAGGCCGGTTCAACATATGCAAGTCCATAAACGTAATTCACCACATAAACAGAACCAAAGACAAAAACCACATGATTATCTCAATTGATGCATGGCAAAAGAAACAGTCAGTAGAGTGAATTGGCAACCAACAGAATGAGAAAAAAATTTTGCAGTCTACCCATCTGACAAGGGGCTGATATCCAGAATTTACAAAGAACTAAAACAGATCTACAAGAAAAAAAAAACAAACAAGCCCATTCAAGTGGGTGAAGGATATGAACAGACATTTTACAAAAGAAGACATACAGGAGGCCAACAAAGATATGAAAAAATGCTCATCATCACTGGTCATTAGAGAAATGCAAATCAAAATCACATTGAGATACTATCTCACACCAGTTAGAATGGTGATCATTAAAAAATCTGGAAACAACAGATGCTGGAGAGGATGTGGAGAAATAGGAACACTTTTACACCATTGGTGGGAGTGTAAATTAATTCAACCATTGTGGAAGACAGTGTGGAGATACCTCAATGACCTAAAAATAGAAATCCCATTTGACCCAGCAATCCCATTACTGGGTATATATCCAAAGGATTATAAATCATTCTACTATAAGGACACATGCACACGAATGTTCATTGCAGCACTGTTTACAATAGCAAAGACCTGGAACCAACCCAAATGCCCATCGAGGATAGAATGGATAGGGAAGATGTGGTACATATACACCATGGAATATTACGCAGCCATCAAAAACGATGAGTTTGCATCCTTTGAAGGAACATGGATGAACCTGGAAACCATCATTCTCAGCAAACTGACACAAGAGCAGAAAATCAAACACTGCATGTTCTCACTCATAGGCGGGTGCTGAACAATTAGAACACGTGGACACAGGGAGGGGAGAACTACACACTGGGGTCCGTTGGGGGGAATTGGGGGAGAAGGGTGTTGGGAGGTGGGAAGAGATAGCATGGGGAGAAATGACAGATACAGGTGAGGGGAAGGAAGGCAGCAAACCACACTGCCATGTGTGTACCTATGCAACAATCTTGCATGTTCTTCACCTGTACCCCCAAACCTAAAATGCAATTTAAAAAAAAGAAAGAAAAAAAAAAGAATTCTAAATATAGGTCCTCAATCTATTTTGGTTTCTAGTGTTTCTGCTAAAACATCCACTATGAGACTTATGAGGTTTCTTTTGTAGGTGAACTGCCTCTTCTGTCTAGCTATCTTTGACATTTTTTTCTTTTATATTGACCTTGGAGAATCTGGTAACTATATGACTTGTGGATGGTCATCTTGTATAGTATCTTGCAGGAGTTCTCTGTATTTTCTGCATTTGAATGTTGTTCTCTCTATTGAGAATGTTGTAATTTCAGTGGACAATATCCTCAAATAAGTTTTCCAAGTTGCTTTTTCTCTCTCTTATTTCTGGAATACCAGTGAGTCTTAGATTTGGTCTCTTTACATAGTACTCTATTTCTCAGAGGTGTTGTTTATTCGGTTTTTATGATTTCTTCTTTATTTTTGTCTAACCAATTTAGTTTGGAGGACTAGTCTTTGAGTTCTGAAATTCTTTCCTCAACATAGTCTGTTCTGCTGTTAATAACTGTTATTATATTATGAAATTCTTGTAGTATGTTTTTAGTTCTATTAGATCAGTTTTGTTCTTTCCTAAAATGTCCATTTTGTCTTTCTGCTCTTACATTGTTTTACTGTAGTACTTACATTTCTTGGATTGGGTTTCAATTTTTTTCATGAATCTCAAGGATCATTATTCCTATCCATATTCTGAATTATAGTTCTGGCATTCCAGTCATTTCAGTCTAGTTAGGAACCACTGCCAGGCAACTAGTGTGGTCATTTGGAGGAAAGAAGACACTCTGGCTATTGGAGTTACCAGAGTTCTTTCACTGCTTCTTTCTCATCTGTGTGGGCTGATGTTCCTTTAACTATGGTGGAATTTGTGCACTGTCAATTAACTTTGTATCTGGATGTTTTCAGATATTCATATTTGGATGTTTTCAAAAGCATGAGGCTTTATGCTGGGTGTTTATTTGTAGCTTAATTATTATCTTTGTTTCACAGGAAGATGTTTTAGCAAAGTATTTTTGGTGGTTCCGTTTACCCTGTAATTCAGTAGGTGTCACTTATTCATAATGACCTGTATGTAGGCTTTTGCTTAGTCACATGGCTCTTCTGTGTTTTCTCACATTTGCAGCTGTACTCCCTCATAGTGCTCTGTGTTGGCTCCTCTCCCACTCACTTGAGTGCTGGCTGCAGATCTCAGCTTGGCATCCTGGGCTGCAGGTACTTGAGGCAGGAGCTGCAAAGCAGCAAATATGGTTGTCCTATTACCGGTGGAAGGTACCCTGATTACTGGCAGCAAATCTCTTTGGCTCTGCAGCAACATCAATTTTTTTCCTCCTCAGAAGAAAGAATTTGACTGAGGGATATAAGGCGTTAAAAAAAGACTGAGGCAAACTTTAGAGCAGCAGTGGAAGTTTGTTTAAAAGGGCTTTAGAACAGGAAAGAAATGAAAGTACACTAAGAAGAAACTCAGTAGACACATAAAGGTCAAATGACTTATTTAACTTTGATCCTGGGACTTTATAGACTGGCCCCTTTTCATGATTCTTCCTTCATGGTGGGCTGCCTGCATGTGCAGTGCCCTCCTTGCCCTTGGGATGTGAGCACATGCAGTGTGTTTAAGAATTTGTATGCATGTTCATCTTTTAGGCTTTCTTCTCTTTTCCAGTGGAGTGCCCCAGAAGGTCATACTCTACCATTTTGTCTCTTAATCCACATACCCACAAAGTTACTTCTCCCTGGCATCTGCATTAAATTAACACTTTAGTGAACTAGATGTGGACCATCAGAAAGTGGCTTCTCCCTGGCACTGGCGGCCAGTTTGTCACTTTTAGAGACACAATGTGATAATTGCTGAATCATCACCTGACACTCCCGATGGGTGGGGGAGAGCCCTCTTCTGGCCAGCTCATTCCTGCTTAACTACCAGTAACACTCCCTCTTTTCATTGGCAGCTCCATCTCAGGAAAATGCAGAGTTGTGACTGGCCTGAGAGCCCAGCTTGTGTTGGGGTGGCTGCAGTTCCAGACTGAGAAGTAGTATCATGGACATGGTGAGTAGTAGTGGGGGTATCTGCCTACATGGAAAATAGTCTTCCCTCTTTTACATAATGCAGCTGTGCCATGCTGTAATCACTTCACTCCTTCCCAAGGCTGAGGGCAGTAGGAGTGGGAGCTGTGAGGAAAAAAAAACAAACAAAAAAAAACTGATGAACCTGTCTAATCCCATTGGGACCTCCATCCCAGGGAAGTGCAAGTCTGTTACTATCCCCCAAGAGCTCAGGCGGGGTTGGGATGGGTCATGTTAGTATTGCAAGCCAGTGGGCCTTGTGCAACAAGGTGCAGTGGAGGCAAGGCCTGTAGTCTGCTTTTTAGCCTTGTAAATTCAGCCCCTATTCTGGGTCATGTGAGGGAGCCTGGCCTCACCCAAGTGCCTTGGATGCCTAGACACCCTGGCATCCGTGGCTGCAGCTCTGATGCAGCCAATTATTTTATTTTTTATTGTAGAAATTGTCAATAAGATTGCATTCATGATTTGGTTCCTAGGTTGATCATTGTTGATGTATAGAAATGTTACTGACTTTTTAAATTGATTTTTATATCCCAAAACTTTACTAAAGTTGTTTATCAAATTTAAGAGTTTTCAAGTTGTCTTTTGGAGGGGTCTTTAAGGTGTTTTAGATACAGGATGGTATCATCAGCAAACACAGATAATTTGACTTCCTGTTTTCCAATTTAAATGCCTTTTATTTCTTTTTCTTGACAGATTTCTCTAGCTAAGATGTACAGTACAATGTTCAGTACAGCGCTGAAATTGGACATCCTTGTTATGTTCCAGTTCTTAGGAAAAATGCTTTCAACCTTACTCCATTCAGTACAAAATTGGCTGTTGGTTTGTGTTACATGGCTTTTTATTATTTTGAAATATGTTCCTTCTATGCTTAATTTGTTGTTTTTTTTTTAATCATAAAGAGATACTAAATTTTCTTTTAAATTTAGACACTTCTCAAAAGAAGACATTTATGTGGCCAAGAAACACATGAAAAAAAGCTTATCCTCACTGCTCATTAGAGAAATGCAAATTAAAACCGCAAAGAGATATTATCTCACAATGGCAATCATTAAAAAGTCAGGAAACAACAGATGCTGGATAGGATGTGGAGAAATCAGAATACTTTTACACTGTTGGTGGGAGTGTAAATTAGTTCAACCATTGTGGCAGACAGTGTGGCAATTGCTCAAGGATCCAGAAACAGAAATAACATGTGACACAGCAATTCCATTACTGGGTATATACCCAAAGGATTATAAACCATTCTACTATAAATACAAATGCACATGTATGTTTATTGCAGCACTATTCACAGTAGCAAAGATTTAGAACCAACAGAAATGACCATCAATGATAGACTTGGTAAAGAAAATACGGCACATATACACTGTGGAACACCACACGTTCTCACTCATAAGTGGGTGTTGGACACTGAGAACACATGGACACAGGGAGGGGACCATCACACACTGGGGCCTGTCAAGGAGTGTGGGGCTAGGGGAGAGATAGCATTAGGAGAAATACCTAATGTAGATAATGGGTTGATGGGTGCAGCAAACCACCATGGCACATGTATACCTATGTAAAAAACCTGCACATTCTACATATGTATCCCGGAACTTAAAGTATATTTAAAAAAATACTAAATTGTATCAAATGCTTGTTCTGTATCTATTAAGATGAACCTATAATTTTTGCTTTTGATTCTGTTTAAGTGTTGAATCACATTTATTGATTTCTGTATACTATATCATTTTTTGATCAGTAGAACAAAACCCAGTTTATTATGTGATATTATCTTTCTGATGTGCTGTTGGATTTTGTTTGCTATTTTCTTTTCTTTCTTTCTTTTTTTTTTATTTTTTGAAGTTTTGCTGTTACTTTTATTTGTTTTTTGTTTTGTTTTGTTTTGTTATTTTTATTTTTTTTTTTGCATTTTGGGTTTTGGGTTACATGTTATTATTAAGATTGTTTGCATCTATGTTCATCAAGGATATTAGCATGTAGATTTCTTTTGTTGTGTTTTTGTCTGGCTTTGATATCGGGGTGATAGTGGATTGATAGAATAAGTTAGAGAAAATTCTCTCATCTTCGATTTTCTGAAAGAGTTTCAGGTGGATTGGTACCAGTTCATTATAAATTAATCTGGTCCTGGGCTTTTATGAGGGTATGGGAGAGATTTGCTATTTCAGATTAAATACCACTACTCATTATTCAGGATTTCTATTTCTTCCTGGTTTATTCTTGGGAGGTTATATGTTTGCAAGAATTTATCCTTTTCCAGGAAGTGTTCTAGTTTGTAAGTCTAAAAATACTTATAGCTGTATTTGATTATCTATTGTATTTCTGTAGTATCAATGGTATTGTTTCCTTTTTCATTTCTGACTATATTTATTTGCATCTTCTCTCTTTTCACTTGATGAAGCTATCTATAGCAATATCAATTTTGTTTACCTTTTCGAAGAACCAATTTTTTGTTTTGTTGATCATTTGTATTGTATTGTCATCTTGATTTAATTTAGTTTTGTTCTGATCTTTATTTATTTCCTTCTGCTAGCTTTGTGGTTAGTGTATTTCTGACTTTCAGTTTCTTGAAGTGTGACATTATGTTGTTAATTTGAAATCTTTCTATCTTATTGATTTAGTCATTGAACACTATAAACTTCCCTTTTAGCACTGCTTCTGTTGTATCTCAGATGTTTTGTTATGTTGTGTGTCTGTTTTCATTCATTTAATTAGTTTTTTAAATTTTAAAAAATTTTTTTCATTGACTGAAATATTAAGAGCATATTGTTTTATTTTTGTGTATTTGTATAGATTTGAGAGTTCCTCTTAGTATTGATTTCCAGTAATTTTAAACTGCAGTCTGAAAATATACTTGACATAATTTTAGTTTTTGAAAAATTACTAAAACTTGTTTTGTGATCTAACATATGGTTTATGTTGGAAAATGTTTCATGCACTGATTAAAAAAATGTACATTCTGCAGTTTAAGGGTAGAATGTTGTGTCTTTTAGGTCCATTTGGTCTATAGCCCAATTTAAATCCAGTGTTTCTTTGTTTATTTTCTGCTTTGATGACCAGTCTAGTTCTGTTAGTTGGGTGTTGAAATCTTCCAGCATTATGTTACTGATGTTATCTCATTTCTTTCATTTTTTAAAATCTGGGTGCTCTGATATTGGACACATGTATATTTAGGATTGTTATATCTTTCTGTTGAATGTCCTTAACCACTATATAATTACCTTTTTTTTTTAATGTTCTTGATTTAAAGTCTGATTTAATATAAGAATTGATTTCTATTTGCTTTTCTTTGCATTTGCATGGAATATGTATTTTTATATGTTTAATTTGAGTCTATAAAAGTCTTTACCAATTAGGTGTTTTTTCTCTAAGCAGGATATGGTTTGATACCGGCTTTTGTTTGTTCGTTTGTTTGTTTGTTTTTTATCCATTCCACTAATCTGCAATGTATCTCCCTAGAGTTCTCCAAGCTTCTTGTATCTGGGTGTCTAAAGCTTTAGTAGGCCTAGGGGAGTTTTCTTCAATTATTCTCTCAAATAACTTTTCCAAACTTTTTACTTTTGTTTCTTCTCCCTCAAGAATACCCACAACATATAGGTTAGGATGATTTACATAATTTCCCACTCCTTGAAGGCATTCTTTTATTAAAAAATATCTGTTTTTCATTTTTGTCTGATTAGCTTATTTAGAAAGACCTATTTTCGAACTCTTAAATTTTTTCTTCTGCTTTGTCTAGTCTATTGTTAAAGTGTTCAACTTATTTTATAATTTCTTTAATATTTTGTTATTTCCAGAGGTTCTTTTTTTTAAGCTATCTCTTTAGTAAATATTCAATCTATATCCTTATTTTTTTTTTCTCATCTCTTCGTGTTGGTTTTCAACTTTCTCTTGGATTCCATTAAGCTTTCTTAAAATCAATATTTCAAATTATTTACTTGCTATTTCAAATATTTTATTTTGGTTAGATTTCATTGCTGGCGAGTTAGTATGATCCTTTAAAGGTGTTTTATCTTGTTTTTTCTTAATACCAGAATTTTTTCTATAGTACTCTCTCATCTGAATAAATTACATTCTCTTAATTTTTAATGTACTTTTGTTTCAATGGGATTTTTTTTTTCCTCTTGAGCATATCACTCTAATGTATGTTGTGTGTGGTCATTAGGCTTTGATTCTGAGTGCTTTCAGTGGCAAGAACTCTTTATGAGTGTTTAGGTTTATCTTTTTGGTGGTGGCTTTCTAAAATGCTGTTTGCAGTAGTGATGTACCATGCATCTATGCAGGCTTATTTTTTCCTGTGGGGCTGGAATGGCTGAGCTCCCAGGAAGCTAATTTCCAAGTACCTTGCGCTTTTGTCAGCAGATTTTGTATTGAGTTGTGCAGTTCTGCCTCCAAGTCAGTAGGTAGTGCTTATAGGGAAGATCCAACTGCAGCAGGAGCTTAAGTGTATATGCTTGATCTTTGTTTATTGGGAGAAGTTCTCTGTTGCCTCAGACAGTTTACTGGTCTTTGAAATGTCTGGTGTCCTGAGCTAAGCTCAGCCCCAGAGTGGAGGGCAAAGATGAGAGGAGCTTGGTCATCAAGCTTGTCCTTTGATAACTCAGTGGTGAGAACAAGTACCAGTCTTGATGGGGCTTGGGATGGTAGGTCCTGGTAAAATGCTCTGAAGTCTCTGCAGGGGGACAGGGGAATGCTCCAGCTCTGTGGTGTTGACAGGCAGTGACACTGTCTGCTTTCTTATCACTTCCCTGTTCTGGAGCTCAGGACTCAGTTCAGACAGACACTGCTATCTATTTCCAGGCTGCAGTGTAAGCTGAAAGGCATGAAAGGTATCCAACCCAAGGGTCTTCACTGAAATTTCTTTGGTGTAAAATCTCTTTCCTCTGGTCCAAGCAAGCAGCTTTGTGGCTCTCTTTCTCTCCGCTGCAGGTAGGCTGCCACTCCTTGTAGAGTGTGAGGGTCTTCATTTTTTATGGAAGCCCAGGCCCAGTGGGAAAACCACCTGTGAACGGTACAGTTGCCCCAAATAGCCCTAGAATTTACATCCACGGGAACATCAGTGCCAACCTTCCACAGAGGCAGCCATGGCTCTGTCTGCAGCAGTGAGTGGGGAGATGAGAAGTTTCCTTTGCCACTTCCCATACCTGCACGCTGAAGCCACCTGGCCATTGGTGCAGAACAACACCTTTCTCCCACAGAGCCGAGCACAGCACCCATGTCTCAGCAGGAAGAGGCAGTCAATCTTAGTCCACAAGTGCAGAGCTCTTGGGCAGAGGAAATAGTGTATGCTCTGGTTTTCTTTGTCCCAGAAGATGCTTTCTTGATGCGCCGCACTCTCCTTTTTCCTAGGAGCAGCATTCCCCATGCGTGAGAACACTAGCAGTCCTTCAACTCCCCAGAGTCCAACCAGCTCTATTTGACTGCCACAATACAAGCAGGTGTTAGGGAATATCTATGGGAGATTAAATGACGTTAATACCCAAGGGCTGAGATTCCCTGAGTAGAACACAGTCCTACAATATCGCTCACCCAGTATGGAGCTCACCACCACAGCTTGGTTCCAGGGGGAGGGTAAGAAATCTTGTGTGAGTTGGTAAGCAGTGCGGTTTCCTCAAGATGTTTCCAAATTGCTGCCCACTCCAGTGCTTGCGCTTGCGAGAGCAGAAAAGCTTTCTGTTTAGAAACCAGCAGTCTGTAACAGGGGCAAAAGGAGCCCAAAATATCCCCACTTACCTTTTCACAGAATATCAAGTTTCTTGTGGTTCTTCTCTGCCAGCTTCCTTCTTTTTCAGTGCCCTGGCTTCTTCTTGTTACTTGTCTGATGGGTTCTAGCACTCTTCCCTTAATATTTTATTTTAGTTATGATTATTCACCTGTAACTTTGTTTCCTCTTTCTGAGGAGAATTGGCATCGAACATCTGTACTCAGCCATCTTAAGACAATTCCTTCTCATTCTTAATTTATTCAATCATTTATTTATTTATTCCAGTATGTACTTCATAGGTGCTTATTCTTTGGGTTAGAATCTAATATTACCATTATTTATTTTGTTGCTCAAACTGTTCCAGCTTTGGTCATGGGAGCGCTAAGTCAATACTTGTATTTTTTTAAAACAGTTTCCCTCACTTTTGTTGTTATTATTGTTCTTCTCGAACACTTCCTTACTTTAGGACACAATAAAATGCTCCAGGCTTATCTTGTGTTTTCCTTTCCTCAGGCCTGCTATCAATGGCTTCATCAAAGATCCTTGGTTCCTTTTCTTAGAAAATGGTATTGGGAAATCAAGCTCTGGATGCTAGGTAAGCTCACTGCTGGTTTGTGTGCCATTGATTCCAGATCTTCTCAATGGACAAAGCCAGGAAATCTCTCTCTCTCTCTCTCTCTCTCTCTCTCTCTCTCTCTCTCTCTCTGTGTGTGTGTGTGTGTGTGTGTGTGTATGTGTATATATATATATATATATATATATATATATATATGAAGCATGAGTTCAAACAGATACCTCTTATACAATGTTATCAGCGTATTTTTTTTTATTATTTTGAAATAAACTTGTACCTTTTGGCAGATTTTTCTCATTGGGCACTTCCAATGCAAGGAAAATCTTGAAATGCCTTTTGACATTCATTGGTACCAGTATGGCTCAATAATCTCACACTTTCTAAATCTAGAACAACATGGCGGCTTTTTTCATCTGCTACATGACTCTGTGAAAAATTTGTTAGGTCTCCCTAAGCACCCTCATAGTCAGCAATCTATTAGCTTAGAGGACAAAATGTAAACATTTGTAAAGATGGAATTTATATTTCCAAAATACAAATGAAATAGAAGTTATTCCATCTGATTTTCAGGACCAGACAACCACTCGACTAAGATTAGATTTCAATTATATTGGAAATTTGAGCCACAAATTGTTGATGGATTAATATCTAACAGAAATTTTTGAAAAATAATCTTGAAGACACAGAGGAGTATGACTAACTCAGAAGGAAAGTTAAAGTTTTTCCCTGCACTCTTTGAAAGTAGCTAACCAATCTTGAAAAATTAAAGTCACCAAAGGAGAAAGAACACTCCATTAAAAAATTAAATCAAAAAAGGTTTATGGAAAAGAGACTAAGATAGTCAGTTCTATTTACAATCATATAATTTGAATAAAAATTAGATCATTTTTCAAAAACACCTTTGAATTCAGATTTCTCCTCTTGGCTCTACTATATGCCTTACACTTAGTTTGTTGGCAATAGTGTAAAAAATTTTGATTAAAAACACCAAATCTTTGTATGCCAACCCTAAATGTGAAATATATGTTCCTTTATTGAACACAAATCATAAAAGGGTGTAATACAGACAACTTAATAGAACACTCAAAGAGAATATGTGTTACACAGATTAACACATGGACATTAAGGACCAAATTAATCCTGTACTAGCTGGTGAACTCAGTCATATATATCATGCTTATTTATGCGTTCAGATACTTATCAACACACATATAACATTTATTCTGTTATCGTCAATAAAGAGAGAATATGCAATAAAGGAGGACAGTATGGTCAAGGATGAACAAGAATTAACAAGTATTGTTAATGAAATATAATGAAGTTTTTGTTCATCATTTTAATAGGTCACTGAACTCCCTATACTTGAGACTCAAGTTTCCAAAACTCCACCAGCCTTGAGATAAAAGGACAGAATAATTCTTAAAAAGCCAGTTTATCTGAATATGTACCCATCTGCGATTTCACGAGCTTTATTCAAACTTCGAGGTTCTTTTCCAACTATTTATGAATATTTTCAAGAGGGACACGCAGATATCCATGACATTATTTTACTTAATTCCCATGTCAAACCTGCAATTTTTATCCTCTCCTGCTTTATTTCCTGCCCATGATGGCTAATCTTTAATCACCAATGTCTCTGCCAAAGATGTTCATTTCCCAGGTCACAGGTTGCAGCACTTTAATAAGTCTGCTGGTGCCTGGAAGTCAACGATGATGAATATTATTGTTATGTTACATTGTCAATGAAGCTGCTGTTACTATTAAATTCACTGCAGTTACCTTGCATTTTCTAACATCCTGCAGAGATTTTAATAATGTGATGACTTTAAATTTTACCATTTATAATTTATTAGTACATTTATTAATTTAAAGATATTGAACAGCACCTAGTGTTAAACTAGGCACTGAAGGTATAATATTAAAGAAAACTGACATAGTTTCTGCCCTCATGGAGCATATACATTAAAGAAGAAAATAGACAATAATGGAAGAGTTAAACAAATAATTGCTAAATTTCAAGTGTGATAATGGCTCTGGAGAAGACTGGTACTGTGAGAGTGAGAATGGAAAGGAGAATGTCTTCCTTGGGGAAGTGATCTGAATTGAAGAGGAATGATGTAATGGGTGGGAAAGAACATTCCTGGGATACTCTATATCCTAAAACTCAGATTGACTGGGGAACAATTTGAATGAGTCACCCTGCTGGATATAAAATAGTGTCTCTAATTCTATGCTGATCCATTATCTTTTGTCAACCTTCTATGTTTTCTCTCTCTTTTTCCTTGGATTGAGTATTCTTTTTCTCACAGTAGATTCTATAATCCCTCAGGAAAGTAGACTCAGGGTCAGTGTGCCTCAGAGACCTTTCATTAAGGTATATCTGAATCCTAAGTTAAACACCATGAGTTTCTCAAGCTAAGTCCTTTATCACATTTTGAGAATAAATGAAAGACATCTATATTATTTATTGATCTACATTTAAAATGTTTCATTCCACTTGTAATAGTGCTTTGGGATTTTCAGAGGAGATAGCATCACTCTTATTCAAAATATAAATAAAAGTTAAAATTCTTATTTTTACTTAATGTGGCCTTCAATGGCTACATAGGAACCTCTAGAAAGCTGTATGCAGCTCCAGAGTCACATACTGCTAGTCCTGGGCTTGATATGAGCTCAATTCTCTGTATTGAGCTTAGAAAAACAAAACTGTTATGCTCATCCTACTATGGAGGAAAGCCCAGGGCTCAGCCTTATTTTCTTCCTAACAATCCTTGAATTGCGCCTTAACCATACTGTCATACTGCTGGATGGCATTTGAATGGACTTACTTCAAGCAGTTTTCAGCAGAAAAACTTCCTGCCCCGAGAAAGTCAGAATTGGACATTCTTTGAATGCTTGGCTATATCCCCTTACTTATTTATTTATTTCAGAATATCCATACCTTGGGCATATCTGTTGCCATTGAAGCAGAGACCCTTTTATTTTCTGTAGTCATTAGACTTTGTGTGTTTAAATTTTTATTAAAAATAATTGTACAATAGTAGAGATAATAGTATAATGATTCTTAATATACTCATCATATAACTTGAACAATTATTAACATTCTAAAAATTTTGTTTTATTAGGGTTGGACTTTTAAAAAAATACTTATATGAAATATTTTGCTTTAAATAATATCCTGTAATAGAATTTAATTTTCAGGTATTATCCTTATTTCTGAGAAAAAAAAGCAAAAGTTTAAGTCACTCACACAAGGTTGAGGCATTATAGCCAAGATGAGATTAGACCTCTAGATCCTTGATCCCTTCTTGTTTTCCTTCACTTTTTTTGTTGTTAAATAAGATTATTTTTCTCATCAAATAAGATAGAGCTGATTTCATCTTCAGAGTGTGATGCAGAATCTCGTTGCTCTTTTAAGAAAAGTAATTTAATCTTTCAGATACAAGATCTTCATTTTTGTAGTAGCATCCATTATGCCCAAACTTTCAAGTAGTAAAATTGACTTTCTGAGTGCAATTCCTGTTTGATCAGTAAAATTTGTCACCAGCCTATGACTATATCTTCTGCTTACGTGACTATCTACAGCACCATTTGACAAACTTGAGCTTTAGCAATTTCATGCCCAAATATCGCCTTCCAGGGATTGTTTCAGATCTTCCAGTCTCTGTTTGAGCTGGTCTCCAAAGACTCGAAGATTGGTTTGAATTCCTGGCACCTGGTTGGACTGTCTTTCTTTGCCTGCTTTAGACTGACCTCTGTACACATATTGTACTTGGCAAGACTTCTGGTTTACTGCTTGGACTGCTCTTTCAGATTTTTCACAATGAACTTCACCTCACAATCCTGATTAATAACTGTAGTTCTCTAAACTCAGACTCTGGCATGTGACAGCTTTACCTCATTGGTTTAGACTATAGTAAATTACAGGGATTGGTTATGCTGAAAAAAATGTAGTGGAAAAGAAAATTTTTTAAGATGTTGCTGTTAGACTGACTCCTAACCTCTACATTGGCCTGCTATCAATAGCATGAGTTACTTTGCCCATGGACTCAACCTTGGTCCCAATCCCTAATACCAATCATGGACTGAGATAGGAGGGAACTATAAATCTTCATCAGGGATCAAATACCTTTGCCATTTATCTGGTGCCAATTTTATGCCCTAGTTTGGCTAACTGGACTTTTGCCTTCATTTCCTCTGTGATAATTTTTTACTTTAGTGCCCCTGCCCTTTTAGACTTCAAAAAGTCAGCTCACTTCATTGAAAGTCTTGTCCCTGTGAGAAGAAACCATGGGACTCTGCCTAGATGCTGACACAGTTTACACAAGCCAATTACCTGTTTGGACTTCAGAGTTTCACAGTCGGTTAGATTTTCTATCTCTGCTCTTGCATTAGTAGCTATATATAAATAACAATAATGAATAATATTGGATAATATGAAGTGAGTGCTAACCATGTGCCAAAGATAAGCCTATGAATTTTCAAAGTTTTAAAGTACTTATGTCTCACATAATGTCTGAGGTAAATAATGTCATTTTTGCATAAACTTTCTAGTATCTGTTACCATATTCTCAATACAAAATACCCTTCCAAACTAGATTTTCTTAGCACTTGTAAATGAGTCTATCTCCCTTGTCCCAATCCTTTAACCATCATGCACCCCACTAGTGGTTGGTCTGGTTTCATGTCTTTGTTCCTCTCAACCTGTCCAAAATTATTCATATAATAAGATCATGGATATCCATGCTTTGGCATATGACAATGATCCATGTGTAGTCTTTCTAGAATAATAAAGTAGTTAAAGATTTGGGATCTCTAGTTAGATATATTGACATTCATATCCTGGCTCTAGGACTTTTTAATTGTTTGATCCTGTGCCCAGTTTTTCTATTGTAAATAAAATTTGTAAGAATAGTTATTTTCATAGGGCTCTAATGATCATTAAAATAATTTTATATGTGAAATCCTTAACAACATAGTCTTGGCAGATAATGATAACTCAAAATGATGGATAACACTAATGTCTGTTGCTTTCTTTTCAGTGTTTTATTGAACATTGGACCCCATTGGATTATGTTCTGTCTTTAATATCCATGGTCTGACAGTTGATGGTATCTTCAGAAAAGGAATAATTATTTAGAAATAGAAAAGAAATTTTGTTTTGACTTGTGAATTTCCCCTAACAAAGTAAAGATTCTTTGAACAATAAACCTAATATTCACATATCAGTAATAATGCATTTAGAAAAAATCAGTTCATTTATATAACAAAGAGTGAATATTTAAGATGCTGATATATTTTGGGGAAAATAAGAACATGAGGAGGATTAAAATAGAGTTTAGGATCAATTAGTAGAATGTACAACTTGCCTTAGGGTTACTGCTAAAGGAAAATAACTTTTAAATTAAAATTGAATGTGGCAATAATTAACATTATTAACTAAAATTGAGAACATACTTAAGGAAGTAATCAAAGAGAGACCCAAAAGGCCATATCTTTTTATTATGGCAACTTCATTTTCATAGTCTCGTTCAAAATCTTTAGAGTGCCAATGCAGTATTCGTTTTTGATAGTTTCTATATTTCTTAATTTCTAATTATTCTCAGTTAGTCAACACATTTATACTAAGACCTTCTACATTCAATAAGCATCAGAAGAGATATTAAAAGGCAGGAGAATGTCTCTGATCTCAAGGACCTTAATGTATAGATCTAGAAAAGATGTAAAAACATGTGAAAAGCTAAAAAAAAATGTACAAAGGAACAAGAATTAGAAAAAGGTGAGTTGCTGTAAGATAATGTGATTCGTTGTCTTTATCACAATGAGTGGTAAAGGCAATAGGTTCCAGAAAAGCTCAGAGGACAACACATGCACTTAGGCTAAAGTGGATTGGGAGTCTTTCTTGGGGTAGACAGGATTTTTAGAAGGATAAATACAGTTTGGGTTCTCTCAAAAAGTCATTAAACTCTTTAAATAATTACTTTTTCTGGTTTTCTTATTAATCTCCTAAAAGTAGCTCAAAGTTTCAAGAGAGCAGAGCAGGATCAAGGGGTTAGAGACTGGGAGCTATAGGTCTCATAACCTCCAGTTTCTGACTAAACTTACATAACAGCTGTTAAGAATTTTGTAGTATTAGTCCCACATCTTCTTTGTCCACTCTCTCAGAATTGTCCTGGAAATGATCATCTATAAAGCATAGTTTTATTTGTCAATTTCCATAAAAAATACTTAGGGAAATGGTTGAAATTTTCTTATGCCTCAGTCATCCTGATTGGAAAATGGTCAGCTGCCCTAGTCCACAGGAATGTTGGTTCACAAAGAGAGCTGGATAGTGTAAAATGTGTATAATGGACTACACATGCTCATTTGTTATTTTCATCATTGCTGACAGTACACAGCTTGCTACTGCTCTTGCATTTTTCATCCATTCATTTTGAGATGCCTAAGCCAGATGCAAATCGTTCCCTTCTTCTCTTCTCTGAGCTCCAGATGCTGTTTACAAGACAGAAAATGTGTGGTAGGCTCTTTATAACAAGACAACACTTGCATTTGAATAGTTACATTATGAAAACTCAAGTTTTTCATATATCTCTTATCAGTTGTTTACTAGGCTATGAACCCTTGGAGGTAAAAATGCCTCTCTTTGGGAAAAGCTGCCATGGACCTATTCAATATTGCTTTATACTAAGAACAAATTAAAATGCAAGCTATCCCTGGACTGAACCCTGGAAAATGTACACTTTTTGCTCCTGAAAATCTCTTCCTTGGCATTTGAAAATAAAACCAGTTAGTCAAAACAGTGGTTATTATGGTAAATTAAACTTCTTGAGAGCTTTGAGAGCTTTAAGTTGCATTTGAAATTCAGTGTGGATTACATAGTTCTTTAAATAACTCAAAATTACACCAGGTCAGCCCACTTTGTGAGAGCACTCTCAGGCATAAGTGTATTTTCAAATTCCCCATAAGTTGTAAATGATGATCTGATTTCACATAAATGATACATTTGCCTCAATAGAAAAATTAATTTTATGTCCTGTAAGCTGATTAATGAGCCTGTCATCTTATATTCTAGCAAAATTCAACATTGCATAAAAATACTATTTAATTGAACATCTTCGTTTTCATGAGACTTTTCATGAAATTAGCTGACATGAGATACTAATGTGTCACTGTCTTATGGATTGCCTTCATTTTAATAAAAGGAGAACATTGTAGAGTGCCTTTTAATTGAAACAATTGATGTTGATACTTTTATAATTATTAAAATAGATAAAAAAGAAAAATCTACAAGTTGTGTATGTTTGTGTGAATTCTAACAACGAATGAAGAATTAATTGCTCTAATATAAAGAATTTTAAAAATTGTTGTGCTAGGCTATAATTTAAGACGTCTTTGCTCTCAATCCAATAATGAAGAAAGTCTATTGTGACTTAATGAAGGGCTGTCTTTGTTAAAAGTAAATTTGACCAATTATGAATCGAAACCATAATATCTTAGTTGAAATAAAAACATAATTCTACAAGTAATATGTTATTCTTTCCCACAAGATACTAAAGTTGTTAACATATGTTTTTGTATGTTTACTAAACTTTTGCTAAAAATGCTGAGAATAGAATAAAAATATATTCATTGAGGGTAAACTTAAAGTATTGAAGGACATATGGCTAAAAATTATAAGTAAAGTTTATTCCATAAAAAATAACCAGAAAAAGCATTATTTAAAAAGATTTTGTATATCTATCAGTCTTAAATCCTACTCATCTGTTGAGGAGTGTTCAGGCATTTCTCACTTTTGCAACTCATCGATGAAACTTTTTTCTTGAATTCAAGAGTTTCTTTCCCTTTAGTTCTGTATATGAAGGAATAGTTGTTATATTGGTAACATTATGATCATTTTCTAAGCAGAACAGCATAATTTTATTAATATTGTCTTTTGGAGGTAATGTAACACTTACAGAAGCCGACAAGACACCGAAGTCCAGGAGCTCTATCTCTTCCGAAGTTAGAAATATACTGAAAAATCGTCCTTTGTAAGTTTTGTTATTCCTGGTTTTGCACTTCTGTGTCAACTTTGCTTCACATGTAATACCCAATAAAACCATTATTTTACTCTTTTTTATATCTCGTGTCCCAATCAAGCTATAAAATATGATTTATTTTTATTGTAGAAAAATAAATCATTCAACTTATGACCAGAGTTTCTTTTTTTATCAGATGGAGGTCAAAGAGTTTTGGATACCAAATACTCCTGTTGTTAAAAGTCCGGTACCCACTTGCTATTAAGAAAAACCTGCTGAGATGAAGGAATGAGAAATAATTTACTAACAGCTTGTTCTGAGATAAGCTCAGAATGGAATTCTCGTTGTGTGACTCCTAGTTAAAGCATCACATCTCCTTACTTGTAACTCCCGAAAATAACCCTAATAAAAATAAGGGCCAGGCACGATGGCTTATGCTTGTAATCCCAGCACTTTTGGAGGCCAAGACAGGACAATCGCTTGAAGCCAGGAGTTCTAGACCAGACTGGGCAGTAAAGGGAGACCCCGTATCTACCAAAAATTTAACAAATTAGCCAGGTATGTTAGTGCACCTGTTCTAGCTACTTGGGAGGCTGAGGCAGGAGGATCACTTGAGTCCATGAGTCTGATGCTGCAGTGAGATATGATTGAACCATGGCATTCTGGCCTGGGCAATAGTGAGAACCCATCTTTAAAAAAAAATAGGTGCTGGCCTGTAAATACTGTTAAATAAAACTGACTTTTGTTTTCTAAAAATATACAAATTAAAATTGAGACTTATCTACAGGATGCAAGTTGAAAGGCCCCCCCCCCCACCTCACACCTGTCAGAATGGCTACTGTTAAAAAGTAAAAAAAATAACAGATACTGACAAAGTTGCAGAGAAAAAAGAATGTTTATACACTGCTGGTGGGAGTGTGAATTAGTTCAACTATTTTGGTTTTCAGTGCGGTGATTCCTCAAAGACCTAAAAGCAGAAGTGCCATTAGACTCAGCAATCCTACTATCAGATATATATCCAAATGAATATGAAGTTTTCAATCGTGAAGTCGCATGCACGGGAATGTTCATTGCAGCACTATTCACAATAGCAAAGACATAGAATCATCCTATCCATCAATAGTAGACTGGATGAAGAAATGTGATACATGTACAACGTGGCGTACTATGCAGCCATATGAATGAATAAGATTATGTCCTTTGCAGAAACATGAATGGAACTAAAGACCATTATCCTTAGCAAACTAATGAATGATGGAAAGTTAGCAACAACAACAACAACAACAACCAAAAAAACGCCATGGGTAAATGCCACAGCAATTATTTCAGTCAAGAATAATCAATGGATGATAAAATTAGTGGGAAAATCTATTAGAAAAAAACAGGTAAATTTTATGACCTCAAAGCATCTCCCTATGAAATGTTTATTAATTACAAAAGGAACAATAGTAACTTTGCACTGCAAAAACCTGCAGAAAAAGGAAATTAGTGGGACAATTGGCAAAATTAAATAGGTCTGGAGATTAATGTATGCTATCAGTGTTAATTTCCTGATTTTGTTAATTGATGTGCAGTTGGATTCAGTTTTCCAGTATTTTGTTGAGGATTTTTGCATCAATGTTCATCATGGATATTGGCCTCAAAGTTTTTTTTTTTTTAGTTGTGTCTCTGCCACTTTTTGATATCAGGATGTCCAGAATTTATCCATTTTCTCTAGATGTACTGAATTATATTTATAGATGTGTTTGTAGTAATCTCTGATGGTAGTTTGTATTTCTGCAGAATTGGTGGTGATATCCCTTTTACCATTTTTTATCGCAGCTATTTGATTCTACTCTCTTTTCTTTTTTATTCACCTGGCTAGTGGACTATATCTATTTTGTTGATTTTTTTTTTTTTTTTCAAAAAAACAGCTCCTGGATTATGGATTTTTTGAAGTGTTTTTTGTGACTCTATTTCCTTCGGTTCTGCTCTGATCTTAGTTATTTCTTGCCGTCTGCTAGTTTTGAATTTGTTGGACCTTGCTTCTCTAGTACTTTTAATCGTGATGTTAGATTGTTGATTTTAGAACTTTCTTCACTTCTCACGTGGCATTTAGTGCTATAAATTTCCCTCTAGACAAGGCTTTAAATGTGTCCCATAGATTCTGGTACATGGTGTCTTCATTCTCATTGGTTTTGAAGAACATCTTTGTTTCTGCCTTCATTTCATTATTTATCCAATAGTCATGCAGGAGCAGTTTGTTCAGTTTCCATGTAGTTATGCTGTTTTGAGTGAGTTTCTTAATCATGAGTTTTAATTTGATTGCAACTGTGATCTGAGCGACTGATTATTTCCGTCCTTTTGCATTTGCTGAGGAGTAATTTATTTCCAATTATGTGGTCAGTTTTAGAGTACATGTGATGTGGTGCTGAGAAGAATGTATATTCTGTGGATTTGGGGTGGAGAGTTCTCTAGATGTCTATTAGGTCTGCTTGGTCCAGATCTGAGTTCAAGTCCTGGATATCCTTGTTAATTTTATGTCTCCTTGATCTGTCTAATATTAACAGTGGAGTATTAAAGTCTTTCACTATTATTGTTTGGGAGTCTAAGTCTCTTTGTAGGTCACTAAGAATTTTCTTTATGTATCTGGGTGCTCTTGTATTGGGTGCATGCATATTTAGGATACTTAGCTCTTCTTGTTGCATTGATCCCTTTACCATTATGTAATGTCCTTCTTTGTCTCTTTGGATGTTTTTTAAGTTATTATTTAAAAAATTTTAATTTTTAAAACATTTATTTTTTGCTTATTTTGTTTTTTTATTTTTTTATTGCATTTTAGGTTTTGGGGTACACGTGAAGAACATGTAAGATTGTTGCATATGTACACACATGGCAGTATGGTTTGTTGCCTTCCTCCCCATCACCTATATCTGGCATTTCCCCCCATGTTTTTCCTACCCAACTCCCCATCCCCTGCTGTCCCTCCCCTATTTCACCACCAGACCCCCAGTGTGTGATGCTCCCCTCCCTGTGTCCATGTGTTTTCATTGTTCAACACTGCCTATGAATGAGAACATGTGGTGTTTGATTTTCTGTTCTTGTGTCAGTTTGCTGAGAATGATGGTTTCCAGATTCAACCATGTCCCTACAAAGGACACAAACTCATCAGTTTTTATGGTTGCATAGTATTCAATGGTGTATATGTGCCACATTTTCCTTGTCCAGTCTAGCATCGATGGGCATTTGTGTTGGTTCCAAGTCTTTGCTATTGTAAACAGTTCTGCAATGAACATTTGTGTGCATGTGTCCTTGTAATACAATGATTTATAATCCTTTGGACATATACCCAGTAATGAGATTGCTGGGTCAAATGGAATTTCTATTTCTAGGTCCTTGAGGAATAGCCACATTGTCTTCCACAATGGTTGAACTAATTTACACTTCCACTAACAGTGTAAAAGTGTTCCTATTTCTCCTTTTTGGTTTAAAGTCTGTTTTATTAGTGACTAGAATTGCAACTTCTTTTTTTTTTTTCTCTCTCTCTCCATTTGCTTGGTAAATTTTCCTCCATCTTTTTATTTTGAGTCTATGTGTGTTCTTGCGTGTCATATGGGTCTCCTGAATACAGCACACCAGTGTTTCTTGACTCTATCCAGTTTGCCAGTCTGTGTGTTTTAATTGGGGCATTTAGCCCATTTTCATTTACGATTAATATTGTTGTGTGTGAATTTGATCCTGCCATTTTTATGCCAGCTCATTTTTTTCCTGTTAATTGATGCAGTTTCTTCATATTGTTGATGGTCTTTACAATTTGGTATGTTTCTTCAGTGGCTGGCACTGATTGTTCCTTTCCATGGTCAGTGTTTTCTTCAGGAGCACTTGTAAAGCAGACCTGGTGGTGACGAAGTCTCTCAGCAGTTGCTTGTCTGTAAAGAATTTTATTTCTCCTTCACTTATGAAGCTTATTTTGGCTGGATACGAAAATTTGGGTTGAAAAATGATGAGTTCGTGTCCTTTGTAAGGACTTGGATGAATCTGGAAGCCGTCATTCTCGGCAAACTGACAGAAGAACAGAAAACCAAACACCGCATGTTTTAACTCACAGGTGGGTGTTGAACAATGGGAACATATGGACTCAGGGAGAGGAGCATCACACACTGGGGCAGTTGGTGGGGGCGGGTAGGGGAGGGACAGCAGGGAGGGTGGGAAGGGTGTGGAGGGTGGGGAGGGATAACATGGGAAGAAACGCTGGATATAGTATACACCTAAAGTAAAATAAAAAATAAATAAATAAAAATAAATAAATAAAAAAGAACATTATTTTCTTTAAGGATGTTAAATATTGGTCCCCACCTTCTTCTGGCTTGCACGATTTCTGCCTCGAGACCCACTGTGAGTCTGATGGGCTTCCCTTTGTGGGTAACTCAGCCTTTCTCTCTGGCTGTGCTTAGCACTTTTTCCTTCATTTTAACCGTTGGTGAATCTGACGATTTTGTGCCTTGGGGTTGCTCTTCTCAATTAATGTCTTTGTGGTGCTCTCTGTTTTTCATGAATTTGAATGTTGGCCTGCCTTGCTAGGTTGGGGAAGTTCTCCTGGATAATATCCTGAAGAATGTTTTCCAACTTGATTTCATTCTCCCCGTCACATTCAGATACACTGATCAAACATATATTTGGTCTTTTCACATAATCTATTTCCTGGAGGGCTTGTTCATTTATTTTCACTTATTTCTCTAATCTTGCTTTCCCACTTTATTTTACTGGGTTGAACTTCAATCTCTGATATCCTTTCTTCTGCTTCATCGATTTGGCTATTGAAACTTGTGTATGCATCACAAAGTTCTCATGCTGTGTTTTTCAGCTCCATCAATTTGTTTATGTCCTTCTCTGTGCTCTTTATTCTAGCTAGCATTTTGTCTAACCTTTTTTCAAGGTTCTTAGTTTCTTTGCATTGTGTTACAACATGTTCCTTTAGGAGAAGTTTGTTATTATCCACCATCTGAAGCCTGCCTCTCTCAATTTGTCAAACGCATTCTCCATCCAGTTTTCTTCCTTGCTGGTGAGGAGTTGTGATTCCTTGGAGGAGAAGAGAAGTCCTGGTTTTTGGTGATTTCAGCCTTTTTGCATTGGTTTCTTCAATCATGGATTTATCTGCCTTTGGTCTTTGAAGTTGGTGACTTTTGGATGTGGTCTCTGAGTGGACGTCCTTTCTGTTGACGCTGAAGCTATTTCTTTCTGTTTTTCAGGTTTCCTTCTAACAGATCCTTCTGCTGCAGGTCTGCTGGAAGTTCACTTCAGACCCAGCTTGCCTGGGTATCACCCACAGGGGCTGCAGAGCAGCAAAGATTGCTGCCTGTTCCTTCCTCTGGTAGCTTTCTCCTAGAAGGGTACCCACCAGATGTCAGCCAGAGCTCTCCTGTATGAGGTGTCTATTAGTCAGGATAAATTGGGGTTAGGGAGCCACTTGAGATGGCAGTCTGTCCCTTGCTGGAGCTCAAGTGCTGTACTGGGAGATCTGTTGCTCCCTGCAGAGCTGCTGGGAAGGACATTTAATTCTGCTGAAGCATAACCCACAACCACCCCCTTTTCCAGGTGCTCTGTTCCAGGAAGGTAAGGGCTTTATTTATAAGTCCCTGACAGGCTGCTGCCTTTTTTCAGAGATGTCCAGCCTGGCAAGAAGGGAGTTTAGTCACAGTCTGCATTCAGAGGCCTTGCTGAGCTGCCATGGACTCCACCTAGTAGCTGTGTAAACTTCCTGGCTATTTTGTTTACACAAGCAAGTTTAGAACAGTCTACTGAAGCCTCAGTAATGGCAGATGTCCCTCACCCCAGCGAGCTCAAAAGTTCCAGGTCAAGTTCAGACTGCTGTACTGGCTGTGAGAATTTCAAGGTCATGGATCTCAGCTTACTGGTCTTTGTGGGCTTGGGACCCACCAAGCCAGATTGCTTGGTTCCCTTGCTTCAGCCCCTGCCTTTCTTAAATTGTACTTTGAGTTCTGGGGTACATGTGTAGGATTGTTGCATAGTTATATACACGTCATGGTGGTTTGCTGTCTCCATCCCCCACACCCTGTCACCTACATCAGGTATTTCTCACAGTGTTATCCCTCCTCATTCTCCCTGCACCCCCACTGTCCCTCCCATCCCCTCCCCTCTACCTCTACCTAGTCCAGTGAGTGTTGTTCTCTTCCCTGTGTCCAAGTGTTCTCATTGCTCATCATCCGCCTATGAGTGAAAACATGCTGTGTTTGGTTTTCTGTTCTTACGTCAGTTTGCTGAGAATTATGATTTCTAGATTCATCCATGTCTCTACAAAGGACATGAACTTGTCATTTTTTTATGGCTGTATAGTATTTCATGGTGTATAAGTGCCACGTTTTCTCTGTCCAGTCTATCATTTTGGGCATTTGAGTTGCTTCCACGTCTTTGCTATCATAAACAGTGCCACAAAGAACATATGTGTGCATATGTCTTTGTAATAGATTTATACTCCTTTGGGTAAATATGCAGTAACGGGATTGCTGGGTCAAATGGAATTTTTATTCCTAGGTTATAAAGCAATCACCACACTGTCTTCCATAATGGTTGAACTAATTTACACTCCCATCAACAGTGTAAAAGTGTTCCTTTTTCTCCACATTCTCTCCAGCATCTGTTGTCTCCAGATTTTTTAATGATCGCCATTCTAACTGGCATGAGATGCTATCTTAATGAGGTTTTGATTTGCATTTATCTAATGACCAAAGATGATGAGCATTTTTTCATGTTTGTTGGCTGCATATATGTCTTCTTTTGAAAAGTGTCTGTTCATATCCTTCATCCACTTTTGAATGGGTTTGTTTACTTTTTTCTTATAAATCTGTTTTAGTTCTTTGAAGATTCTGGATATTAACCCTTTGTCAGATGGGTAAATTGCAAAAGTTTTTTCCATTCTGTTGGTTGCTGGTTCACTCTACTGATTGGTTTCTTTTGCCGTGCAGAAGCTTTTAAGTTTAATTAGGTCCTATTTGTCTATTTTGGCTTTTGTCACTGTTGTTTTTGGTGTTTTAGTCATGACATTCTTTCCTGTGCCTATGTCCTAAATGGTGTTCCCAAGGTTTTCTTCTAGGGTTTTTTATGATGTTAGTCCTTATGTTTAAATCTTTAATCCATCTGGAGTTAATTTTTTTATAAAGTGTAAGGAAGAGGTCCAGTTTGAGCTTCCTGCATATGGCTAGCCAGTTTTCCCAAAACCATTTATTAAACAGGGAATCCTTTCCTCATTGCTTGTTTTTGTCCAGTTTCTCAAAGATCAGATGGTTGTAGATTTGTGGCATTGTTTTCAAGGCCTCTGTTCTGTTCCATTGGTCTATATTTCTGTTTTGGTACCACTACCATGCTGTTTTGATTACTATAGCCTTGTAGTATTGTTTGAAGTCAGGTAGTGTGATACCTCCAGCTTTGTTCTTTTTACTTAGGATTGTCTTGGCTATGCGGGCTCTCTTTCAGTTACTTATGAAGTTTAAAGTGGATTTTTCCAGTTCTGTGAAGAAGGTCAATGGTAGCTTGATGGGGATAGCATTGAATCTATAAATTAGTTTGGGCATCAGGGCCATTTTGACGATATTGATTCTTCCTAACCATGAGTATGAAATGTTTTTCGATTTGTTTGTGTCCTCTCTTATTTTGTTGAGCAGTGGTTTGTAGTTCTCCTTGAAAAGATCTTTTACATCCTTTGTTAGTTGTATTCCTAGGTATTTCATTCTCTTTGCAGCAATTGTAATGGGAGTTCACTAATGATTTGACTCTCTGACTGTTGTTGGTGTATAGGAATGCTTGTGATCTCTGCACATTGATTTTGTATCCTGAGACTTTGCCCAGGTTGCTTATCAGCTTAAGGAGGTTTTGACCTGAGACAATGGGGTCCCTTTTTTTCAGGGGAATGAGTGGTTTTGTCTTGCTGGTGTTTCAGGTGCCACTGTGTTATGAGAAAACAAACAAACAAACAATAAAACCTGCTGTGGCTAAAACAGCCACCCAGTTTTATGCTGGAAACCCAGGGAGCTGGCGTTTTAGGCACTAGAGGGAATCTCCAGGTCTGCAGGTTGTGAAGATCATAGGGAAAGCACGTTACCTGAGGCAGAGTGCCGGAGTGTCCGGGAACGTCCCTAATGGCTTCCCTTGGCTAGGGGAGGGAGTTATCTGGCCCTTTGCACTTCCCAGCGAGGTCACATCCCACCCTGCTTCAGTTTGCCCTCCTTGGGGTACACTCACTGTCTAACCACTTGAGATGAATCTGGTACTTTGGTTGGAAATGTGGAGATCACTTACCTTCTGTGTCAGTCTTGCTGGGAACTGTGGACCAGAGCTGTTTCTATTCAGCCATGTTGGTGGAAGCCTATTTTGTTTTATTTTTTATGATTCTAAACACCGGAATATTTGAAACATTTAATGTTTGAATGTTATTGAGACACAATATTTGTCTTTGTTTTCTACTTTATGTCAAGGGGATTTTTCATATTTTAGAAGATAGACTCAAAGGTAAGTACAAATATTCTGAATAGTGCAGTGTATCATTAAATACAGTATCAGAATCTCATTACTGAGATTGGATTAGAGAGTTTTCCCATTTGCATAAAAATTAGACTTTCATTTTAATTCATATTTGGCTATCATCAAGCAGGTAAAACTAAATATTAGTAGAATATTGGGTTGATGAATGGTTAATGGAAACACAGGTTTGCTCTTTTCTGGCTGGGAAGAATGGCATTCTTACACCTCAATCTATTTTGAAAAAGTATTAGGAGAATAAAGGACCAATCAAACAGAAACGTTTTGTAGATAAAAACAGAAGTTTCATTGGGAGAAATTGCTTTACTGTTTTTGTAGTGTGGTAGCTGTCAGCATCTCAGCATATGATCTCACCTAAACTGTTGAGAGAGAGAAACCCTTTAAATTTTCCCTTGAGATTGAGACTGAAATGGAATCTTTGCAGTCCCAGCTCTAACTCAGACAGTACCCCTATTTTATATTCTAGTCGGTAGAAAAATATAATTCCTAAGAAGTTAATTAAATAAATGTTATTGTTTAAACTTGCTTTCAAAAGAAAAAGAAGGTAAAGTAAATCTTACACATGCTTTTCTCTTTATTATCAATCTTGAAAGGCTAAACATCACATTTCTTGCATCATTGATAATGCAAATTAGTTTTTTTGTGTGTCACACATAAGACTATAATTAGAAGTAAATATTTAATGCCCAGATCAGAAAATCAAATCTTACACCACAGAAGTGTGTTATCTAGCTACAGGAAGTTAATGTGAGAAAGATTTCAAGTACTGATATTTTTGTTTATTTAATATTTCTTGTTTTTTCTTCAATATCAATGTTTTACTTTGTAACTATATATTAAACAGTAATATATTCCAATACTCTTTTGTTCCCAATATTTGGTGATGCCAAAAGCATTAAACATTATACATTCACCATTACTAAACAGAAGTGAATATCTAAGTACAACAACTGAACCTTAAGTTTTACATAATTTCAAAAATATAAATGGTGGACCATCATTCAGATTGCAATTATAGAAAGAAGTTTATTGACATTATTTTTTTCAACATATATGTGGTGTCATTTTTATAATTTTATGCTGAATAATGTAGTTATAAAAAAGTTGACACCAATAAACTATTATAAATATATTTTTAACATATACATGTTAAAAAGTGGTATCAATAAACTTTTTAAAGCATACATATATGAAGTTTTTTATTTTTAACTTGTGGATACATAATGGAGTATATATTTATGGAGTACATGAGATATTTTGTTACAACCATGTGTTGTGTAAAACCCAATCATGAAAATTAAGTGTACATCCCCTCAAGCATTAACTGTGTAACAAACAATCTAATTAGACTATTTTAGTTATTTTAAAATGTGCAATTATTATTGACTATAGTCACCCCTGTTGTGCTAAATACTAAGGCTTTTTCATTCTTTCTATGATTTATTTGTACCCATTGACAATACCCACCTCCCACTCGATGCTCCACTACCCTTTCCAGCCTCTGGTAACCATTCTTCCATTGTCTATCTCTGTGAATTGAATTGTTTTGAATTTTAGATTCCACAAATAAGTGAAAACCTGGTTGTTGCATTTCTGCACCTTATTTATTTCACTTAACATAATGACCTTAGGTTTCATCCATATTGTTGCAAATGACAGTATCTCATTCTTTTTTTGAGGCTGAATAGTATTCCATTGTGTACATGTACCATATTTTATTTGTCCATTCATCCGCACGTGGAAATTTAGGTTGCTTCCAAATCTTGACTATTGGAAGCAGTGCTGCAATAAACATAGAAGTGCAGATGTCTTGTTGATATACTGATTTCTTTTCTTTTGAATATATACCCAGCAGTGGGATTATTTGATCATATGGTAGCTGTATTTTCAGTGTTTGAGCAATCTTCAAACTATTCTCCACAGGGATTGTACCAATTTACATTCCCAAGAAAAGTGTCTTAAGAGTTTCCTTTTCTCCACATTCTCACCAGTAATTGTTATTGCCTGTCAACTGGATAAAAGCCATTTTAACTGAGGTTAGATTATATTTCATTATAGTTTTGATTTGCATGTCTCTAATGATTAGTGATGTTGAGCAATTTTCATATACCTGTTTGCCATTTATATGTCTTTTGAAAAATATCTGTTCAAATCTTTTGTCCATTTAAAAATCAAATTATTAGATTCTTTTTTATATAGACGTGTTTGAGCTCCATATATTCTGGTTATTAACCCCTTATCAGATAGGTAGATTGCAGATATTATCTTCCATTCTATCAGTCATCTCCTCACTTTGTTCACTGTTTCTCTTGCTGTACAGAAACTTTTTAACTTGAATTCCACTTGTAGATTTTTGCTTTGGTTGCATGTGCTTGTGTGATATAACTGAAGAAATGTTTGCACAGACTAATGTCCTGGAGAATTTCCCCAATGTTTTACTTTATTAGTGTCATAGTTTGAGATATTAGATTTAAGCTTTCAATCCATTTTGATTTAATTTTTATATATGGCAAGAGTATGAGCTTACTTTTATTCTTCTGCATAAGGATATACAGTTATTTTCAGCACCATCTATTAAAGAGACTATCTTTTCCCTAACATATGTTCTTAGCACCTTTGTCAGATGTGAATTAACTGTAGGTACATAGATTTATTTCTGAGTTCAGTATTCTTTTCTATTGGTTTATGCATCTGTTTTTATGCCAGTGTCATGCTATTTTGGATATTCTAGCTCTATAGTGCAATTTTAAGTTAGGTGACATGATTACTCTAGTTTTGTTCTTTCTGCTTATGATAGCTATCTTATAACTTGTTATTTAAACTGATGACAACTAACACTAATTGCATAAACAAATATATGAACACACAGAAAGAAAACTAAAAATAATTCTATATTTCTTCCCCCTGCTTTTTAAATTTTTCCTTCTCTTTATGTATAAAAATTTGATGTCTTCAGAAATTGTTGTAGTTATTACTTTTTATTGGTTCATTATTTGGTCTTTCTACTTAAGACAAGAGTAATTTACACACCACAATTGCAGTGTTGCTTTTTTTTTTTTTTTTTTTTTTTTGCAACTCTGTCAGAATTAAGTTTTATTTCATGCATTACAGTGTTATACTATTCTGTGTTCCTCTGTGTGATTGCCATTACCAATTAGTTTGTACCATCAGATGATTCTTTCTTGTTCATTAACATTCTTTTCTTTCAAACTGGAGAATTCCCTTCAGCATTTCTTTTTTTTGAAATTATGAACACGATTTTAATTGTAGTGTTATTTCAGATAGCAAAATTTAAAACAGTCTAAGTTCCAACAATGGGAAAATGGGTATTAATATGTGGCTTGTAAAATTACAATTTGAAAGGCTGTGTCGATGTAAAATTTACATGACACAATCATAAGGTTTTTTAAAGAGCAGAATACAAAATTATATGTTTCCTGCTTGTAGACATGTTTTTAAAATTTGGAAATGAAATATATCAAAATATTACAAATTGTTGTGTCAGAGTATTAGAATTTGAGAAAATTGTTTTCTCTTTGGTATTTTATGAATTTCTATAAACACTTAACTTCTGGCTTAAAAACTTGCAGATAAGAGAAATCTTACTTGCTTTGAAAATAGAAAAGGTTGAAAGTGTAAATATGTGTAACTATAACCTTAATCTAAAAGTAAATACAGAATTTTAAATCAATCAAATTATCCTTTCATTTGCAAATTATGTATTCATGTTGATATACAGTTAACGTCAAGTTTGTAATTCTTTTTTTTTTTTTTTTTTTTTTTTTTTTTTTTTTTTGTGATGGAGTGTTGCTTTGTCACCCAAGCTGGAATGCAGTGGAGCGATCTTGGCCCTTTGCAACTGCCACCTCCTGGGTTGAAGCAATTCTGCCTCAGCCTCCCAAGTAACTGGGACTACAGGCGCACACCACCCCACCCAACTAATTTTTGTATTTTTAATAGAGACAGAGTTTCACCATATTGGCCAGGCTGGTCTCGAACTCCTGACCTTGTGATCCGCCTACCTCAGCCTTCCAAAGTGCTGAGATTACAGGGGTGAGCCACAGTGTCTGTTTCTTTTGTTCATTTTTTAAAATATTGAGTGTCAGAAGGAAATTATGAGTTATATACTGAATTATTTAACTCCTTTAAGTCAACTAGAAGTTTCTATTTCGGTAATTATTGCTTTTAGATGTTTCAGACATTTTAGAATTATGTATTTAGGAATGTCAATTTGAGTTCATTTGTGTCACTGAAAGATTGCTCTTCAATTTTCTTTTGATCATTGTATTTAACTTCCTAGGGCTACTGTAGCAAATTACCACAAATTGGGTGGCTTAAAATAAGAGAAGTGTATATTCTCATAGTTTTGTAGATAAAGTCCAAATATTTTTAACTTTTATTTTCAGTTCAGGGGTACATGTGTAGTTTTGTTATATACTTTAATTTGTGTTATGAAAGTTTGTTGTACAGATTATTTTGTCACCCAGTTATTACCCAAACACCCACTAGTTATTCTTCCTGATCCTCTCCCTCTTATTCTCCACTCTCAAGTAGGCCCCAGTATGTTATTCCCCTCTATGTGTCAACATGTTCTCATCATTCAGCTCCTACTTATAAGTGAGAGCATGCGATATTTGGTTTCCTATTCCTCAGTTAGTTTGCTAAGAATAGTAGCCTCCACCTCCACCTTTGTTCATGCAAATGACATGATCTCTCTCTTCTCTGTGGAGGCTACGGATGTATAGTATTCCATGATGTATGTGTATCATATTTTCTTTATATAGTCTACCATTAACTAGCATTTAGCCTGATTCCATGTCTTTACTATTGTGAAAAGTACTACAAGAACATACATGTCCATGTGTCTTTAATTTATATTTTGGACTGTATATACCCAGTAATTGGATTGCAGGGTTGAATGGTAGTTTTGTTTATGTTACTTGAGGAATCACCAAACTGTTTTGCACAATGGTTGAAATAATTTACATTCCCACTAACAGTGTATGAGTGTTCATTTTTCTCTGTAAACTTGCCAGCATCTGTTAATATTTACTTTTAAATAGTAGCCATTCTTACTGGTGTGGGATGGGTATCTCATTTTGGTTTGATTTGCATTTATCTAAAATTAAGTTATGTTGTTTTTTTTTTAATGTGCTTGTTGGAAACATGAATGTCTTCTTTTGAAAAGTGTCTGTTCATGTTTTCGCCTACCTTTTGTTTTGTTTTGTTTTGGTTTTGTTTTGTTTTGTTTTGTTTTGTTTTCTGCTCTGTTGCCCAGGATGGAGTCCTGTGGTGAGATCTCAACTCACTGAAGCTTTCAGCTCCTGGGTTTGAGCAATTCTCTTGCCTCAACCTCTGAAGTAGGGGGACTACAGGCAAGTGCCACCACGCCTGGGTAATTTTTTGTATTATTAGTACAGACAGGGTTTCAATATGTTGGCCAGGCTGGTCTTGAACTCCTGACCTCAGATGATCTACCTGTTTCATCCTCCCAAAGTGCTGGGATTACAGGTGTGAGCCACCACGCCTGGCCTCTTTGTCTACTTTTTAACAAGGTTGCTCATTTTTTGTTTGTTTGTTTTTTCTTTTAAATTTAAGTTCCTTACAGATGCTGAATATTAGATCATTGTTGGAGACATAGTTTGCAAAAATTTTCTCCTAATCTGTACATTTTCTGTTTACTTTGTTGACAGTTTATTTTGCTGCATAGAAGCTCTTTAATGTAGTTAAATCTCACTTGTCATTTTTTTTTCTTTTGCAATTGCTTTTGATGTCTTTATCATAAAATATTTGTCAGGTCCTACGTCTAAAATAGTATTACTTAGGTTGTTGTCCAGGGTTTTCATAATTTTTGGTTTTACATTTAAATCTTTAATTCATCTTGAGTTTATTTTTGTATATAGTGTGAGGAAGGAGTTTGTTTTCAATTTTATGCCTATGGCTAGCTAGTTATTCCAGTACCATTTATGAAACAGTGAGTCCTTTCCCCATTGCTTGTTTTTGGCAGCTTTGCAGAAGGTCAGATAGTTGTAGGTGTGTAGCTTTATGCCTGGGCTCTATTCTATTCCATTTGACTGTGTGTCTGTTTTTGTACCAGTACTATTCTGTTTTGGTTATTGTAATACTGTAATATAGTTTGAAAACAGGTAGCATGATGCCTCTAGCTTTGTTCACTTTGCTTAAAATTGCCTTGGCTATTTGAGCTCTTTATTGGTTTCACATGAATTTTGAAACAGCATTTTCTAGTCCTTTGAAGAATGTCACTGTAGTTTAATAGGAATAGCAGTGAATCCACAAGTTGCTCTTGGTAGTATGGCTATCATAATGATACTGATTCTATCCATAAGCATGAAATGTTTCTCCATTTATTTGTGTAATCCCTGATTTATTTGAGCAGTGTTTTGTAGCTCTCCTTGTATAGATATTTCACCTCCTGGGTTAGCTGTATAACCTTAGGTATTTTAATCATGTTGTAGAAATTGTGCATGGGATTGTGTTACTGATTTGGTTCTCAGCTTGACTGTACTTAATGTATAGGAATTCTAGTAATGTTTATTCATTTATTTTTTATCATTTATCAGTTTAAGGACCATGAGTTCAAGATCCTTATAGACTCTCCAGACATAGGATCATGCCATCTGCCATCAGGGATATTCCATTTTTTCTCTTCTTAGTTGGATGTCCTTTATTTCTTTCTCTTGCCTGATTGATGTTGGCAGAACAACCAATACTACGTTGAATAGGAGTGGGGACAGAGGGCATCCTTGTCATGCACCTATTTCCAAGGGAAATGCTTCCAGCCTTTGCCAATTCAATATTATTCTATCTGCAGTTTTGTCAGATATGGCTGTTATTATTTTGAGGTATATTACCTCAGAACCAAGCCTGTTAAGAGTTCTTAACTTGAAGAAGTTTTGAATTTTATCAAGAGTCTTTTCTGCACCTATTGAGATAATCATGTGGTGTTTGTCTTTAGTTCTGTTTATGTGATGAATCACATTTACTGATTTGCATATGCTGATCCAACATTGCATCTCATGGATAAAAGCCTATTTGATCATGATGGATAAGCTTTTTGGTGTGCTGCTGGATTTAGTTTGTTAGCATTTTGTTGAGGATTTTTTCATTCATATTCATCAAAATATTGGCCTGTAAGTTTTCATTTTTTGTTGAATCTCTGCCAGCTTTTGGTATCAGCATGATGCTGGCCTCAGATAATACTTTAGACAAGAGTCTATACTCCTCAATTATTTGGAATAGTTTCAGTACAAGTGATATTTGCTCTTATTTATACATCTGTTAGTATTTGGCTGTAAATCTGAATCATTCTGGACTTTTTCTGGTCGGTGGGTTATTTATTACTGATACAATTTCAGAACTCATTATTGGTCTGCTCAGGAATTCAATTTCTTCCTGGTTGAATCTTGGGAGGTTTTGTGTTGCCTGAAATTTGTCTGTTTTTTCTAGGCTTTCTATCTTGTGTGCATAGAGGTTCTTTTCATAGTCTCAGATAACATTTTTAAAAATTTTGGCCAGGCATGGTGGCTCACTTCTGTAATCCCAGCATTTTGGGAGGCTGAGGCGGGTGGATCACGAGATCAGGAGATCGAGACCATGCTGACCAATATCGTGAAACCCCATCTCTACTAAAATACAAATAATTAGCCAGGCATGATGGTGCATGCCCGTAGTCCTAACTACTCAGGAGGCTGAAGTAGGTGAATCACTTGAACCCAGGAGGTGGAGACTGCAGTGAGCCAAGATCGTGCCACTGCACTCCAGCCTGGAGACAGAGCAAGACTCCTTCTCAGTAAATAAATAAATAAATAAATAAATAAATAAATAAATAAATAATTTTATGGAGTCTTTAAGTAATGCCACCTTTGTCATTTCTGATTTTATTGATTTGTATCTTTTCTGTTTTCTTCTTTATTAGTCTAGCTAGCTGTTTATTTGTCTTACTTTTTCATTTTAATAACCAACTCCCTGATTCGTTTATTGTTTTTAGTTTTTTTCATCTCAGTTTCATTCGGGTCCGCTTTGATTTTAGTTATTTCTTTTATTCTGCTAGCTTTAGAATTTGTTTGGCTTTGTTTCTCTAGTTACTATAAGATTAATGTTAGGTTGTTAATTTGAGATCTTTCTACCTTTTTTATGTGAGTATTCAGTGTCATAAACTTTCCTTTTAACACTGCTTTACCTTTGTTTCCGAGATTCTAGTATGTTTTATCTTTGCTCTCATTAGTGTCAAACAATTTATTACTTTTCTCCTTTAATTATTTACCTAAAGGTTATTCAGAAGCAGATATTTTGTTTTTCATGTAATTGCACGGCTTTGAGCAATATTCTTAATATCCATTTCTACTTTTATTTTGCTGTGGTCTGAAAGTGTGTTTGGTATCATTTCAATTTATTTGATTTTGCTGACAATTATTTTATTTTTGATTGCATAGTTGATATTATGGTATGTGGCAATGAGAAGAATGTATATTCTGTTGTGTTTGCCAATAAAAAATGTATATTCTGCTGTTTTTAGGTGGAGAGTTATGTAGATGTAGATTATGTCAATTTGGTCAAGCAAAGATTGAGCTTAGATTCTAAATATTGTTGTTAGCTTATTGCCTTGATGATCTATCTAATATTCTCAGTGTGGTGATTATGCATTTCACCATTATTGTGAGAAAATCTGAGTCTCCTTTTAGGTCTTTAAGAACTTCCTTTATAAATCTCGGTGCTCCTATGTTGGGTGCATATGTATTTAGAAGAGTTAGGTCTTCATGAACTCTTTATGTAATGCTCATCTTTGTCTTTTGGGATCTTTTGTTTTGTTTTGTTTTAAAATCTGCTTTGTCTGAAATTGGGATTGCAACCCCTGCTTTTATCTATTTTCCATTTGTTTGGTTGATTTTTCACTATTTCTTGATTTTTAGTCAATGACTATCATTACATGCAAGATGGTTCTCCTGAGGACAGCATACCAATGGGTCTTGGTTCTTTATCCAACTTGCCACTCTGTGCCTTTTAATTAAAGCATTTAGCCCATTTACATTTAAAGTTAGCATTAATATGTGGAAATTTGATCCTGTTATCATGGTGTTAGCTGGTTATTATGGAGACTTCTTTATGTGGTTGCTTTATAGTGTCAATGGCCTGTGTACTGCAGTGTTTTGTTTTGTTTGTTTTTTGTTTTTTTTTTTGTTTGTTTTTAATGGGTGATAATAGTCTTTTCTTTCTGTATTTAGTGCCTCATTTAGGAACTATTCTAGGGCAGACCCGGTGGAAACAATTTCTCAGCATTTGGTTGTCTGAAAAGGATCGTATTTCTTATTCACTCATGAAGCTTAGTTTGGCCAGATATTAATTTCTGGGTTGAAATTTCTTCTACTTAAGAATGTTGAATGTTGGATCCCAATTTCTTCTGGCTGTAGGGTTTCTACTGAATGATCTGCTGATAGTCTGATAGTTTTGTTTTTTTGTTTTTGTGTGTGTGTGTTTTTTTTTTTTTTTTTTTTTTTTTTTAGATTGCCTGTCCTCTTTCTCTAGCTGCCTTTAGCAATTTTTCTGTTATTTTGACCTTGGATAATCTGAGGATTATATTTCTTGAGGATGATCATCTTGTGAAGCACTTCACAGGGGTTCTCTGCATTTTCTGAATTGGAATGTTGGCCTCTCTAGCTAGGTTGGAAAAGAATTCATGGATGATATTCTGAATTACATTTTCCAAGTTGCTTACACTCTCCTTATCTTTTTCAGGGACAAAATGAGTCATAAATGTGTTTCTTTCTTTTTTACATAATCTAATATTTCTCAGAGATTTTGTTCATTCTCTTTATTTTTCCCTATTATTATCTCACTGTCTTACTTCAGAAAGCCAGTCTCTGAGCTATAAGATTTTTTTTTTTGGCTTGATCTGTTCTGCTATTAATACTTGTGATTGTGTTAAGAACCTTTTTAGTGTGTTTTTCAGCTCTATCAGGTCAGTTACATTATTTTCTATACTAAATATTTTGTCCGTCAGCTCCTGCATTGTTTTATTGTTATTCTAAGTTTCCTTGAATTGGATTTTAGTGTATTCTCATGTCTTAGTAACTTGATTCCTGTCTGTATTCCAAATTTTATTTCTGTCATTTCAGCCATCTCAACCTGGTTCAGAAAGCTAGCTGGAAAGGTGGTGTGGTCATTTGGAGGAAAGAGGCATGCTGGCTATTCGAGTTGTCAGGGTCCTTTTGCTGATTCTTTCTCTTCTTTGTGAGATGATTTTCCTTCAATCTTTGAAGTTGGTGACTTTTGGTTGTCTCTTCTAATTCTATTTGATGACCTTGAGGGTTTTATTGTGGTGGAAGATTAATTCAGCTAACTGGATTCATTTCTGGAAGATTTTATGGTTCTAACACTCATTTCTGAACCCTTAACTGCCTGTTCTAACTCTGGCAAACTTGTATTGAGACTTGACTTTGTTTTTTGCCTCTCAAGGTTGAAAATCCATTGTGTTGGGAAGACAAAGTGTTTCTGGACTGCTGCTTACTACACTTTGATGGGTAGTGTAAGGCAAAGTGATTCATAATGCAGTGATAGTAGGATCTATTGTTCTCATGTGCTAGCAGCAGCAGCAGTGCAGTGTGCAAGCTCTTCAGAAGCGGCAGGATGCTAGCAGTTACCAAGGTGTCTTCCTTTGTGCTGGGGTTTATCACAATAGCAGAGGCAATGTCGCTCAGCAGGTCTGTGATCCCCTTCTGGTAACTGTGTACACAGATGCCCGCTTGGTGGTGTTGCACAGGGAGGAGCTCCGGAAGATGCAGGTTCATGTGCACTCTGTGCACTGCAGGCAGGGAAGGCCACTCAGGATAGAAGTAGTCTGGTGTCTTCTGCCTAGTTTTACTCCCCTAGTAGTGTTGGCAAAAGGGTGGGGCTGGCTGGCCCTATGCATGGCAAAACTGATTGCAGTGGTCATTGGGGAGGGGAAGAAGAGTGGATTGCACACTCACTGCAGCATGGGCAAGGCAAGATGTATGCATATACCTGCACTGAAGGGCCAAGCAATGCAAAAACAGCTCATGTGCACATACACTGGCAAAGTGATGAGTGGGGTTGCCATGGTCCCAGGGGAAGCTTCAATGTGGGCAGTGAAAGACTGTGGTGATGCCTGTCCATGGGGCTGCCCTGCTGGAACTCCCTGCTAGTCAGGTATAGTGTACTAGTGCAGGAGCTATAAGGCGGGTCTTGAGGGGCCCTGAATCTTCCCTGCAAGCAGGCATAACCATGCTGGGGCCCTGGGAGAGACCTGAAGACTAAGAGGTGCTCAGGTTGAATTGGCCATGTCTGATGGGAAAGACTACTTTGCAAAGTTAAGGTATAACAGATCCCCTGGGGCTTAAGTCTCCTATGGGAGCAAGTCGGTCCCAGGGAAATGGTCATTCCAGGCCATGCTCTGCTACAGATACTCTTGCATCAAACCCTCTGGGATTCACATCAGCTGGCTTGCTGCCCCTACTATTTCTCTAAGCAGCTCTCCCTGCCAACATGAGTGTCCATAGTGACAAAAGGGTGTCCTCCCGCCAGGACTCCAGAGGCCTGTGGCCAGAGTAAGTTGCTCCATTCCAGTTCAACTCACTCATTCCTCTGGAGTTAGTGGGGACCAGAAATGAGTCTCAGTACATGTTAACCACATGTAGGGTTCCAAGCTCCTTCCTTCTTCAGCTCAACTTCTGCGTCTTCCCTCTAACCACTCTCAGTGGCTTTCCTTTGAAGATCTGTTAGACGTAGACCAGTCATCTCAGTTCCTTGGTGACAGCTGTTCCACTGGGCTTGGTCTATAAGCCATCTTGCCCTCTTAACTCCCTTTAGCACTTCTTGTAGGAAAGGATTGGTGTTGATGAAATCTCTTTGCTTTTGTTTGTCTGGGAAACTATTACTCCTTCATGCTTGAAGGGTATTTTTGCCAAATAAACTATTCTAAGATAAAAGTTATTTCATTCATCACTTTACATATCTGAATATATAAATAATATATTGGATAACATCTAAAAGAATTCCCTGGATTACAAGGCAGAGACTCTTCTCCTTTTCCTTATTTTTCGCCCAAACAAATAAAGTCTCACTGTCTGTGCTGACCCACCTGGAACTGCAGGTATGATGACTCAACCATCACTCTATCCACCACCATTGGGATAGTTCTGGCTAACACCTGAAGCCAGCACAGCACTGAGTCTTGCCCAGGGCAACTTCTCTTCACAGTGATGAGATCCCCAAAGTCCCAGTCTTATCAGAGATGCTGTCTGGGAGGCAGAGTTTGGAGTCTAAAACTTTGGCAATTTACCTTTTATTTTATTCTATAATGATATAATTGAGGTTAAGCTGATGGACTACAATACCAAGTCCTTCCCACTCTTTCCTCCCCTTTCCACAGGCAGAGAAACTTCTGCTTGTTTCTGCCACCATCACTGCTCTACCAGGACTTCTGCCAGTCCACTGGCAATGTTCCCTTAAAGCTCAAGTATTCTTTCATCAGGCTGTGGTAAATTCACCCAGGCTTGAGATTCACTCTTTAGGGAATTGTGCTCCCCTCTGACCCAGGGCAGGTCTAAAAATGCTGTCCAAGAGCCCAGGCCTGGAGTCAGGGACACCAAGGGCCTGCTTGTCGTTCTGCCTTATTGTGACCAAGCTGGTACCTAAGGCATGAGACAAAGTTTCTTTTAGTCTTCCCTCTGCTTTTCTCAAACAGAAGGGAGCCTTTCACTGTAGCCACCACAGCTGGGAATTTGCTGGGTTACCCTGAAAGCCAGTATGTCTCATAGCCCAAGGCCCATGGTGTACAACCTATGTATCACTACTGGTCTTTTAGGACCCAATGGTTCTTTAGTCAAAAGATGATAAATCCTGCCAGGGCGGTGTCCTTACTTTTAAGGTAGCAGGTTCACCTTTGGCTCAGAGTGTGTCTAGAAATGCCATCTGGAAGATAAGGCCTAAAATATGGTCTTCATGACTCTACCTGGTGTCCCACGCTACTGTGGTTGAGCTTGTGTGCATCATGTAAGAAAAAGTCCTCTTTATTCTTTGCTCTTCTATCTTTAAGCAGAAGAAAAAAGTGACTTTTTGTGGTGAGCTGCACTACTTGGTGTTGGGGTAGGGATAGCACAGGTGGTACCTCCTCATGTCACATGCCATTCTACTCCACAGGCTCTAAGCCCAGCCTAGCACTAAGTGTTGCCTAGGAATTGCAGTTCTTGTGTCACAGACTGCTGTTTAAGTTTACCTAGGACCCCAGAGCACTTCAGACCATTGTGGCAAGGTTTGCAGATAAAGTCAAGTTCTGATTACTGTGCTGGGTAACTCCCTTGTGGCTAGAGCTGGTAAAAATGTTGCTTTCATGCATGAGCAATGTTTGAACCCAGTATGACCTTATTCTCTACTGCAACAGAACAGCACTGAGTTCAATGTAAAGTTCCCCAGTGGATGCACTCTCCCTACCCAAAGTGCACACGTTCACTCTCTTCATTGCATGACTGCTGTTGGTTAACAGGAAAAGGGTGATGTCAGTGATTCCAGGCGGTCTCTTCTGACCTTGACAATTCCTCTTTCAACAATATGAAGTTAACCAGGTACTGTGATGGCTTTCCTTTTTTTTTTTTTTTTTTTTCTTGTGGCGGTCCTTTTCCTTGTGCATATAGTTGTTAAGATTTATTGTGTCAGTGGGGGTAATAAATAGTGTAGGCTTATCTTCTACTGTATTTCTCTACCCACTCCATCTTTTTTTACTTTCAATATCTTTTGGGGTACAAGTGATTTTTGGTTGCATGATAAATTGCATTGTGGTGAAGTCCGAGATTTTAGTGTGCTCATCACCCCAGTAGTGTACATTGTACCCAACATGTAGTTTTTTTGTATTCCTCACTTTCTTCACATCCCTTTCTCAGTCTCCACCATCTATTTTATCAGCTCATATGCCTTTGTGTACCCGTAGCTTAGCTCCCAATTATAAGTGAGAACATAAAGTACTTGGTTTCCCATTCCTGAATTACTTTACTTAGTATAATGGCTTCAAGCTCCATATAAATTCCTTCAAAAGACATTATTCCATTCTTTGTATAACTGAGTAATATTCCCTGGTGTATAGACACCACATTTTCTTTACCTACTCATCAGTTGATGGACACTTAATTTAGTTCAATATCCTTGCAATTGTGAGTTGTGCTTAAATAAATATATGTGTGCAAGTGTGTTTTTTAATAAAATTATTTATTTTTCCTTGGGTAGATACTCCAGTAGATATTGGAGCAAATGGTAGACATATTTTAGTTTTTAAAAGAAAACTTCATACTGTTTTCCATAGATGTTACCCTAAGTTACATTCCAACCAGCAGTGTGTAAGGGTCCCCTTTTCACCACATCCACACCAACATCTATATTTTGACTTGTTAATAATGGCCATTCTGGCTGTGGTAAGGTGGTATCACATTATGATTTTAATTGGTAGTTACCTGATGATTAGTGATGTTGAGCATTTTTTCATATGTTTCTTGGTGATTTATATATTTTGTTTTGAAAAGTGTCTATTCAGGTAACTTGCTCAGTTTTTTAATGGGAATATTTGGTTTTATTTCTTGCTAATTTCTTTGAGTTCCTTATAATTTCTGAATATTAGTCCTTTGTCAGATGCATAGTTTGCAGATATTTTCCCCTACTCTGTGTGTTGTTTGTTTTCTTTGATGATTATTTCTTTTGTTGTGTAGATGCTTTTTAATTTAATTAGGTCTCATTTATTTGTTTTTGGTTTTGTTGTATTTGCTTTTGGTGTCTCAGTCAAAAGTTATTTGCCTAGGACAATGAGCATAAGTGTTTTTTTTTTTTTTTTCTAGGATTTCTTGTATAATTTTTATGGTTTCACACCTTGGATTTACATCTTTGATCTGTCTTGACTACATTTTTGTAAATGGTGAGAGATAGAGATATCTGTTAAGTCCATGTGTTCTAGAGTATAGTTTAATTTCAATGTTTCTTCATTGACTTTCTGCCTCAATGATCTCTCTAGCACTGTTAGTGGAGTTTTTAACTTCTCCACTATTATTTTGTTACTGCCTATCACTTTCTTTAGGTCTAGTACTAATTGATTCATGAATCTGGTAGCTCCAGAGTTAGGTGCATATATATTTAGGATGATAATATCTTTTTAGATTGATCATTTCATCATTATATAATGACCTTTTTCATTTTCTAAACTGTCATTGCTTTAAAATCTGTTTTATCTGTTATATGAATTGCTACTCTTACTTACTTTTGTTATTTATTTGCATGGAATATTTTTTCCACCCCTTTAGCTTGAGTCTGTATGGATCCCAACATGTTAGATGAGTCTATTGAAGACATCAGATATTTGGTTTGTGATTTTATTTATTCATTAAGACAATCTGTATCTTTTAAGTGGACAGTTTAGTCCATTTACATTCCACATTACTATTGAAATGTAAGGTACTGTCCCAGCCATCTTGTTTATTGTTACCTAGATTTTTTTGTTTGTTTGTTTTCCTCATAGTGTTATTGTCTCATAAGCCCTGTGAGTTTTATGATTTAAAGGGGTCCTATTCTGGTGCATATTGATTTTTTTCAAGCCTTTGTACTTTTTTAAGTATTTCTTGTAGGGCTAGTCTGGTAGTGACAAATTCCCTCAGCATTTGCTTGTCTAGAAAAAAAACTTCACTTCTCCTTCATTTATGAAACTTAGTTTTGCTAGGTGCAGAATGATTGTTTAGCAGTGATTCTGTTTAAGAAGGCTAAAATTGGGATCTCCAATTCCTTCTGGCTTATATTGTTTCTGCTGGTAAATCTGCTATTAGTCTGATAGGTTTTTCTCCATTGATTACCTAATACTTTTGTCTCAATGCTCTTAGAATTATTACCTTCATGTTGACTTTAAATAGCCTGATGACTATTTCCTTGGTGAGGTCCTTTCTGCAGTGAATATCTTAGGCTGTCTTTGAGCTTCTGGTATATTGATATCTAAATCTCTAACACAGCCAGGGAAGTTTTTCTCAATTATTGTCATAGAAAGGTTTTCCAAACTTTTTTGCTTTTTTCTTCTGTCTTGGGAACACCAATGATACTGATATTTAGCCATTTTACATTTCCTGTATGTTGCAGAGACTTTGTTCATTTCTTTTAACTCTTTATTTTTTGTTTTTGTCGATTGTGTTAGTTAAAAAGTCTTGTCTTTGAGCTCTGAAATTTTATCATTCACCTTTTCTAGTCTACTGGTGCAACTTTCCATTGCATTTTTAATTTCCTAAATGTTCCTTTTATTTCCAGAAGTTCTTATATTTTTTTCTTTAAAATATCTGCCCCTTTAGAAAAGTTTTCATTCATACCCTGAATTATTTTCTCAATTTTTTCATGTTAAGTTTTACCCTTCTTTTCTATTTCCCTTTTGAGAGAGATATCTTTTGTCTGGTATTTTAAAATTGTAATTTTGGGTTGAATCCATTGCTAGAGAACTAGTGTGATCTTTTGAGGTTTTTATAGGACCCTGTTTTGTCATATGGCCAAAATTATTTTTTCTGGTTCCTTCTCATTAGGGTAGACTATTTCTTTTAGTTATTTTTGAATTTATTCTTGATATGTTTGTGATTTTAAAAAAAAATTTCCCCTTGATACTGTGACTTTAATATTTATAGTTGATTGTAATATAAGTCAGCACTGTGTGCTTTCGGAGATGAAGGCTCTGTATGAGTTCCTTGATTATATAGAATATTTGAATAGTAGTTTTCGAAGATATTGGTTTCAGTTGAAATGTGCTCAGATTTTGTGTAGTTTCACTATCTACTGTGGGTTTGTAATGGCGGAAGTTTCTTAAAGCTTATCTTGTTCCCCAGTGGTGTGCATGTTTTTATTTATTTATTTTTCCCTCAGTGTCTTATTTATTGGGCTAAACAGTTCAGGCTTCAGGCCAGTAAGGGAAGTGTCCATGGGTAAAAACTGGCTGTGGTTAAAGTAAGTTGGTAAATGCAATACAGATGATAAGAAGAGGTCCCAGCCTTGATGGAGGCAGCTGGAAGAGCTCTCAGTGAAACACACTGGTCTTTTCAGAAGTAAAGGAGGGAGCCACCTCAGATTCCCTGCCAAGCCAATAGGAAATCAATCCATCTCCCTGTCATACTCCTAACCCAATGTTCTGGCTATTCATGTCAGACAGATATCAGACAGGGACCCCTTTTTATTTGTGGTGGTGCTGATGCTCCATGTATAGAGGAATTATGACTCTGCCCTTCATGAAAGACAAAATATGGGAAGGCACTCCTCCTGTGGCAATGCAATCACCCTAAAGTGTTTCAAAAACACTATTTACATGTGTACCCACACTAAGCTCATGTGGGGAATTCCCATCTCTGTCTGCAGTGGTGGATGAGAGGGAGAAGTCTTCTTCTCCAACTCCCTTCACAAGCACCAGGACTTGGGGTAGAACTGCAAACTTTTCCTGTTGATTTTAGCACTACAACTGTCACTTCACTAAGAGATATTTCCTGTAAGTGGAAAGTTCTGGGACTCAAGGTCTGCTGTCTAGATTCTTTTTTTACCATGAGGTGTTCGCTTGATGTGATGTAGTCTCCTTCCCCTAGCAGTAGGAGTCCCCAAGGGCCAGACTAATGAATGATGCTTCTCCTCTGGGTCTAGCCACCTACTGGGGCAGCCACATTCTAGCCTGGTGGTGGAGAATATCCTCAAGGGGTCCAGTGGTGTGACCTTTTCTCAAGACTCCTAGCAGCAGGTTTCAACACCTGATCTGATGGGAGTAAGAGGGGAATGATATAGACTCTGTGAGATTACTTTGTTATAAATAGTTTTAATGTGTTGTCTTTCTCAAATGCCAGCTTTAGTAGTAATAAACTGTCATGTGGAGAGACTCAGGATACCCTGAATTGCTAGGTTTCCTGTTTTAGTGTATACTCTGGAGGCAATTTGTCATCCTCTCACATTCTGGAGATGTACAATATTTTATCTGGCTCATGGTGTAGGCTCCAACACAACACCTCTTTCAAATAATCCATGGTTTCTTTCAGTTTTCTTGACCCAGTGTTCTGGCTATTCATATCAGACAGATATCAGACAGGGAAAAATGTTCACAGTGTGAATCTCTACACACTATTGTGTCTTTCAAGTGGGAGATGCACATGCTAATCATGCCTCCAGTCTATCATCTTGGCCATAAAGAAGTGACACTATTTCTTGATACTTTAGTTTAAAATATTTGTTAATATTCTGAATATGCAAAACTCTTTGTGGTTGTTTGAGCATTCTGTAGATATGGTATATTCATTTTATCAATTGGGTAAAAAGCATCTATAGGATAAAGGTAATTCTTTGCTGGAGATGATTATTAAGTCAAAATTGTTACTTATGGACTGGATTTTCCAGATTATTTCTCCAAATTTGCTTTTCCATTGCAATGGTATGTGTGTTTTTAACGTAAGTCCCCAGTAAATCCGTCACTATAAAGTAGAAATTACTCTTATTAGAGAAGAAAACCAAAACTGCTGGCCAAACTCAACTTACAAATTAAACTTCCATTGATCTCAGTTTTTTGGTGGTATTCACACCAGTTTTTGAAAAGGATTCTGTTAGGTTGCAATCTGAATATAAAAGTAGTAATAGGAGCTATGTTCAAGAATCTTTCTGTTTCTATTCATTTGATTATGGATACCTAGTTTGCTCCCATATGGTAGCTGTTAGGAACAATCTGGAAGTAAACAAGGATGTGCAGATAGCTGTTTAACTTACTGATTTCAAATTATTTGGATTTATACCCAAGAGGGGGTTTGCTGAATCACATGGGAATTCTATATATAGTTTTCTGAGCAGACTTTATAATTTTTATTAATGGCTGTGTTAATTTACATTCCCACCAACAATGCCATTGGTTCCCTTTTCCCCACACCCTTGCCAACACTTGATATCTTTTGTCTTTTTTATAATAATCCTTCTAAAATGTTTGAGATTATATCTCATTGTGGAATACATACTCAATGAAATACTATTTGTCCTTAATAAAGGGGGAAATCCTGTCATTTGCAACAATGTAGATAAACCTAAGGAGCATTATTGTGAAAGAAAAAGCTGGGCACAGAATCACAAATACTGCATGATCTGACTTACATGTGGAATCTAAAATAATTGAACTCATGAAAGTAGAGGGTGAAATGATGGTTACCAGAGACTGGGGAAGGGGAGTAAATGGGGAAAAGGGAGATGTTCATCAAAGGGTACATAATAATAATTATATTATCTATACATTATTATGTATACATAATTTTCAGTAGCCTATTGCACAGAATGGTGTCCATAATTAATAATGCATTACATATATTTTAAAATTGCTAATGTAATAGATTTTAAATGTTTTCACCACAAAAAATGATAACTATATGAGGTAATGGATTTTAATTAGCCTGATTTAATCATTCCACATTATAAGTATATATCAAAGCATCACATTGTATCCAATAAATATATATAATCATTACTTGTTAATAATGAACTGGAAAAATATAAATAATGTCTTTCACAGGAATTAACATTTAAATATATGCATTGGTCAATATAATAGCAATATAGTTTATTTAAATTTGAACTAAGACATTAAAAAAGTTGAGTTTAATAAAAAATATTAAGAACATATTTTTTGTCATTTTATTTTACTTTAAGTTCTGGGGTACATGTGCAGATCTTGTAAGATTTTTACATACATATACACATGCCATGGTGGTTTGCTGCCTCTGTTCCCTCGTCACCTACATTAGGTGTTTCTCCTAATGTTATCCCTCCCCAATCTCCCCCATGCCCTGCTATCCCTCCCCTACTCCACACCTCCAACAGACCCCAGTGTGTGATGTTCCCCTCCTGTGTCCATGTGTTCTAATTCTTCAACACGCATTTATGGGTGAGAAAGAACATATTTCATATGTGCTTTGGTGTTCTTTATTTATTTCAAGCCTATTAACTTAATCAGAAGATTTGTACTAATGCCATATAATTGTAACAATTAAAAGTTAATCTGTATATGAAAAACATCAAGTAGAAGAAAAACAGAGCAGCAAAATTTTTCCACACCTAAGCTAAAACACAATATGACTATGTTTAGTTTAAGTTTAACAAGTATAAATTGTGATTATTATCTAATTTAGTTTCTTTAGAAAGAATATGAAAGATGCTCTGTAGGAAATAAAAATGGCATTACCTTTGTCCAAATTCTCAGATTGTAATGGTTCTATCCAGGAATCTGTTATTCCCATTTTAATGGTGGCCAAGCTCTGCTGGGGCTCACCTTCCCCTCAGTAGCACAGACTACAGCCTGTGAACCATTTGTAAATCATTCATTTATTTAATAAATATTTGTTGGATAGCTATAATATGTGGGCCAGACTTTTAGACACTGGAGAAATAATAGTGAACAAAACAGACAGGTTCTTTACCACAAAGACTGCCAAAAATTCAGTGGAGAAATAAATTAATTGACCAGAAAATCACAATAATATTTGATTTGGCCCAGTCAAGAGAAGCACAGTATTCTAGAAGTGATGTCTTACCAACTCTTTAGGGTCAAAGAATGTACTTTACAGAAATAGTATAAGCTTAGTTTGTTTGGCAAACATGAGTTAGTAGGTTATATTTGCACTAGTAGGTTATATTTGCACTAGGGAGAAGGCATTTCAAGGTAAAGATGTAGTTCGGGAGAGGTCAAATTGCTCATTTTTAGCTTCAGTTTTATTATCCGTAAAATTGGCATAAACATATCAATTCTGCATAATTGCTGTCAAGATCAAATTGATGAAATATGTGAAAATGCTGTGAAAACTATAAATGTTTAAGTGATATAAATGGTTATTACATTTGCTCTCTCAAAGGCTTTCTCTCCTTTTATCTTTTCTTAATATTTACCAACCAAAGTTTGCATTCCTTTAGAAACTATTTGCCAGATGACAGCTTGTCAATCTGGTAAATAATTTTATACTGATGTGTTAACTGATGGTGGTGGATTAATTTCCCTTTTGAGATACTTTAGCAGGAGTCTCTTGAAGCACTCCCTTAGTCTAAAGGAGTAACTAATGGTGAGAATTATAGCTGTGGTGTCTGGCTAATGAGAATGATTTTTTTTTTTTTTTTTTTTTTTCTGTAGAAGGTTGGGTTATTTAAAGTTCCTCAACTCTACTAGGTAGGGGACCATCTATTCAACCCACACATATAACCAGCCTGGAGCATACCAAAAGACATTTGTTTTAATCATAATCTCACTTGATGTCCCCTGCAAGACAGGGTCAGAGTTATAGCTACTAAATGATAGAATATAAAAATAGAACCCAAGTCTTCTGACTTCAAGCAATATTCTCTCTACTGTAAGAGTGATCTTAACCATGTTTAGCCCTGTGTCAGATAAAATTCTTTGCACAAGCCCAAGATAAAAAACAGACACATGCAGATGTTTGACTGGAAAAGGATTTGTGGTCTTAGAGACCTAACTTCTCATCATTTTCTGCCTGCCCCCTATCACAGCCTTAAGAGTCTTCTTATGAACCTTATATCACAATTTTACAACAACTGCACAACATCATGATGTTGTATCTCTCTAAACATTTCCAAAGTGTCATCTCTTAACAGCGGACTTCTTTCCATCAGGACTAAATATTCCATGAAGTAGCTGATCAATACCATCTTTCTAAGCTACCAGGAGAAACTTCAAGGGGTGTAAAAGGACATTTTTGTTTGTTTATTCACCCCAAAGTAATAAACTAATCTATTCAACAAATATGTATTGAAAACCTACTATAATTTGGACATTCTTGGCACCAAGTATACTCCAGTGAACACAATAGTTATGAATCTTTGACTTCACAAGGCTTATAATTTATGCTTTTTAAAAAATATCATGGACACTGGAGTGAAATTGTCTGTGTTTTAATCCCAGCTCCACAATTTACTGTTTGCATGACCTTGTTCAACTTACCTAATCTACTCATGGTCACTTTCCTTATCTGCAAAATAAGTATATTGATAGTGCCTGCTTTCCACAATAATCATGAAAATTCAACAGTCAATATTTGCAAAATGCAACACATAATTAGCCATATATATATATATATATATAAAATATTTGTTACATTGAAAAAAGAAAATAGACGAAAAGAGGAATGCTGGGAAGATGGCCACCTAATAACAGCTCAGGACTTCAGCTCCCAGTGAAAGTGCAGAGGGTGAGTGGATGCCACATTTCCAGACGAACTCTTATTGCCCACAGACCAGGAGACACCTAGGAGGCAGAGGGGTCGCCAGCGTCGCAGTCCCAGCCGATGTGGCTGTTTTGGCCCCCGTGGGGCTGATTCGGCCCGCGCAGCTGCTGTGACCACGCCCTGTTGCTGTGGTTCTCTGCACAAAAGCCACTGGTCTGGGAGCCCTCTTAGCTGGCGATCAGAGCCCTGAGACGGCAGAGTTGCCCATTCAGCTGAAATAGCGAGCCAGGCCAGGAGACACCTAGGCAAAAAATCCGCCAGGAGCCGGCACCGCAGTTCGAGCCGACTCAGTGAGTCACAGCACGGGAGATCCCAGAGCCTTTTCAACAAGCGACCCGAACGCGGGGTCATTCAACTTAAAAGAAAAGACTCTGAGTCAGGGAGCCAGGTGATCAGGCTCGGTTGGTCCCAGCCCTCCACCCCCAACAACAACGAAAACAAAAAGAGTAATTGGAAACCCTCTGGGTTGAGCCCTTCAAACCAAGCACAGCTGAACCGGGACGGTCCAGCTCGGTGGGGAAGGGGCTTCCACCAATACTGAGACTCTCCACCGCTACAGAGGCAGGCTGCCATTGCTGAGGCAACCCGCCGTTGCCGAGGCAACCTGCCACAACAGAGAGAGTCTGCCATAACAGAGGCGGGGCCACCATTGCAGAGACAGTTCTAACTACGCCCATATAAACAGGACTGCAGGGAAGAGCTCAGGGCAGCTGGGCGGAGCCCACAGCAGCTCAGCAAAGCCCCTGCGGGCAGGCAGTGGCTAGGTGTGCTGATAGCTGGGCGGGTCAGACCTGAAAGAAAAATCAAAAAAGGCAGTAGTGCAACGGAAACTCATAAAGCTCCAACTCCCTGGGACAGAGCACCTGGGAACAAAAAGTGCTTTATGAGTTCAGCTGCAGCAGACCTAAATATACCTGCCCAGCAGCTCTGAACGAACAACAGAGCTCACAACTCAGGACTTAAGCCCCAATAAAAGATAGACTGTCTCCTCAAGTAGCTCCCTGACCCCCATAGATCCAAAGAATCACCTCATAAAGGAGAGAACGGACTGACAGTAGGCGAGCATCCTTCTGGGACAAAGATAGCAGAAGAGGAAACTGGCAACAACCCTTACTGTTCTGCAGCTACTGCAGGTGACCCCCAGGCAAGCAGGGCCTGGAGAGGACCTCAGCAGTCCTACAGCAGAGGAGCCAGACTGACAGAAGGAAAGCTTAAAAAAAAAAAAGAAGTAACTTCAGCATCCACAGACTAGAAGCTCACTCAGAGACCCAATCTGAAAGACAGTAATTACAAAGACAAGAGGTGGATAAACCCACAAAAATGGGAAGAAACCAGTGCAAAAGGATGAAAACTCCCGAAACCAGAACACCTCTCCTCCTAAAAGGGATCACAACTCCTCATCAGCAAGGGAACCAGACCGGATGGAGAAGAAGGGTGATGAAATGACAGAATCAGACTTCAGAAAGTGGGTAGTAAGAAACTACAGTGAGCTAAAAGAACACGTTCTAACCCAACGCAAAGAGAATAGGAACCTTGAAAAAAGATTGGACGAAATGCTGACGAGAATGGACAGCATAGAGAGGAATATAAGTGAATTGATGGAGCTGAAAAATGCAACACAAGAACTTCGTGAAGCATGCACAAGCTTCAACAGCCGAATTGACTAAGCAGAAGAAAGGATATCAGAGGTCGAAGATCAACTCAATGAAATAAAAAGAGAAGGCAAGAACAGAGAAAAAAGCACAAAAAGGAGTGAACAAAATCTTCAAGAAATGTGGGACTATGTGAAAAGACCTAATCTACGTCTGATAGGTGTACCTGAATGTGATGAAGAGAATGAATCCAAGCTGGAAAATACTCTTCAGGATATTATCCAGGAAAACATCCCCAACCTAGCAAGGCAGACCAATATTCAAATACAGGAAATACAGAGAACACCACAAAGATATTCCTCAAGAAGAGCAAACCCAAGGCACATAATCGTCAGATTCATCAGGGTTGAAATGAAAGAGAAAATGCTAAGGGCAACCAGAGAGAAAGGTCGGGTTACCCACAAAGGGAAGCCCATTAGACTCACAGCAGATCTCTCAGCAGAAACCCTACAAGCCAGAAGAGATTGGGGGCCAATATTCAACATCCTTAAAGAAAAGAACTTTCAACCCAGAATCTCCTATCCAGCCAAACTAAGCTTCATAAGTGAAGGAAAAATAAAATCCTTTGTGAACAAGCAAGCACTCAGAGATTTCATCACCACCAAACCTGCTCTACAAGAACTCCTGAAAGAGACTCTACACATATAAAGGAACAATCAATACCAGCCACTCCAAAAACATACCAAATGGTAAAAGAGCATCAACACAATCAAGAATCTGCATCAACTAACCAACAAAACAGCCAGGTAGCATCAAAATAACAGTATCAAATTCACACATAACAATACTATCCCTAAATGTTAATGGACTAAATGCCCCAATCAAAAGACACAGACTGGCAAATTGGATAAAAAGCCAAAACCCATCAGTGTGCTGTATCCAGGAAACCCATCTTACATGCAAGGATACACAAAGGCTCAAAATAAAGGGATGGAGGAACATCTACCAAGCCAATGGAGAGAAAAAAAAAAAAAAAAAAAAAGCAGGAGTTGCAATTCTCATCTCTGATAAAATAGACTTTAAAGCAACAAAGATCAAAAGAGACAAAGAAGGACATTACATAATGGTAAAAGGATCACTGCAACAAGAAGAGCTAACGATCCTAAATATATATGCACCCAATACAGGAGCACCCAGATACATAACGCAAATTCTTAATGACTTACAAAGAGACTTAGACTCCCACACAATAATAGTGGGAGACTTTAACACCCCATTGTCAATATTAAACAGATCAACCAGACAGAAAATCAACAAGGATATCCAGGACCTGAAGACAGACCTGGAACAAGCAAACCTAATAGACATTTACAGAACTCTCCACCCCAAATCCACAGAATATACATTCTTCTCAGCACCACATCACACCTACTCTAAAATTGACCACATAATTGGCAATAAATCACTCCTCAGCAAATGAAAAAGAACAGAAATCATAACAAACAGTCTCTCAGACCACAGTGCAATTGAGTTAGAACTCAGAATGCAGAAACTAACTCAGAACCGAGCAGCTTCATGGAAACTGAACAACTTGCTCTTGAATGTTGACTGGATAAACAATGAAATGAAGGCAGAAATAAAGATGTTCTTCAAAACCAATGAGAACGAAGACACAACATACCAGAATCTCTGGGACACATTTAAAGCAGTCTCCACAGGAAAATATATAGCAATGAGTGCCCACATGAGAAGAAAGGAGAGATCTAAAATTGACACCCTATCATCAAAATTGAAAGAGCTAGAGGAGAAAGATCAAAAAAACTCAAAACCTAGCAGAAGACAGGAAATAACTAAGATCAGAGCAGAACTGAAGGAAATAGAGACACAAAAAACTCTTCAAAAAATCAATAAATCCAGGAGCTGGTTTTTTGAAAAGATCAACAAAATAGACAGACCACTAGCCAGATTAATAAAAAAGAAAAGAGAGAATAACCAAATTGATGCAATAAAAAACGATAAAGGGGATATCACCACAGATTCCACAGAAATCCAAACCATCATCAGAGATTATTACAAACAACTCTATGCACATAAACTAGTAAACCTGGAAGAAATGGATAAATTCCTGGACACCTGCATCCTCCCAAGCCTAAACCCGGAAGAAACCGAAACCCTGAATAGACCAATAACATGGTCTGAAGTTGAGGCAGCAATAAAGAGCCTACCACCCAAAAAAAGCCCAGGTCCAGATGGGTTAACAGCCGAATTGTACCAGACATACAAAGAAGAGCTGATACCATTTCTTCTGAAACTATTCCAGACAATCCAAAAAGAGGGAATCCTTCCCAAATCATTTTACGAGACAAACATCATCCTGATACCAAAACCCGGCAGAGACTCAACAAGAAAAGAAAATTTCAGGCCAATATCCATGATGAACATAGATGCAAAAATCTTCAATAAAATACTGGCAAACCGATTGCAACAGCATATCAAAAAGCTCATCCACCATGATCAAGTAGGATTCATCCCGGGGATGCAAGGCTGGTTCAACATACGCAAGTCCATAAACGTAATTCACCACATAAACAGAACCAAAGACAAAAACCACATGATTATCTCATTTGATGCAGAGAAGTCTTTTGACAAAATTCAACAGCCCTTTATGCTAAAAACCCTCAATAAACTAGGTATTGACGGAACGTATCTCAAAACAATAAAAGCTATTTATGACAAACCAACAGCCAATATCATACTGAATGGGCAAAAACTGGAAGCATTCCCTCTGAAATCTGGCACTAGACAAGGATGCCCTCTCTCACCACTCCTATTCAATATAGTACTGGAAGTTCTAGCCAGAGCAATCATGCAAGAAAAAGAAATAAGGGGTATCTAAATTGGAAAGGAGGAAATCAAATTGTCTCTATTTGCAGATGGCATGATTATATATCTGGAAGACCCCATCATCTCAGCCCAAAATCTCCTGAAACTGATAAACAACTTCAGCAAAGTCTCAGGATAAAAAATCAACGTGCAAAAATCACAAGTATTCCTATACACCAGTAATAGACTTCAAGAGAGCCAAATCAAGAATGAACTGCCATTCACAATTGCTACAAAGAGAATACAATACCTAGGAATACAACTAACAAGGAACGTAAAGGACCTCTTCAAGGAGAACTACAAGCCATTGCTCAACGAAATAAGAGAGGATACAAACAGATGGAGAAACATCCATGTTCATGGTTAGGAAGAATCAACATCGTGAAAATGGCCATACTGCCCGAAGTAATTTACAGATTCAACGCTATTCCCATCAAGCTACCAATTACCTTCACAGAACTGGAAAAAAAAACCTTAAACTTCATATGGAAACAAAAGAGAGCCCGCATAGCCAAGTCAATTTCTAAGCAAAAAGAACAAAGCAGGAGGCATCACACTATCGGACTTCAAACTATACTACAAGGCTACAGTAATCAAAACAGCATGGTACTGGTATCAAAACAGAGATATAGACCAATGGAACAGAACAGAGGCCTCAGAGGAAATACAACATACCCACAACCATCTGATCTTTGACAAACCTGACAAAAACAAGCAATGGGGAAAGGACTCCCTGTTTAATAAATGGTGTTGGGAAAACTGACTAGCCATGTGCAGAAAGCAGAAACAGGACCCCTTCCTGACACCTTACACCAAAATTAACTCCAGATGGATTAAAGACTTAAACATCAGACCTAACACCATAAAAACCCTAGAAGAAAATCTAGGCAAAACCGTTCAGGACATAGGTGTAGGCAAGGACTTCATGACCAAAACGCCAAAAGCAAGGGCAACAAAAGCCAAAATAGACAAATGGAACCTAATCAAACTCCACAGCTTCTGCACGGCAAAAGAAACAGTCAGTAGAGTGAATCGGCAACCAACAGAATGGTAAAAAATTTTTGCAGTCTCCCCATCTGACAAGGGGCTGATATCCAGAATTTACAAAGAACTAAAGCAGATCTACAAGAAAAAAACAAACAAGCCCATTCAAAAATGGGCGAAGGATATGAACAGATACTTTACAAAAGAAGACATACAGGAGGCCAACAAACACATGAAAAAATGTTCATCATCACTGGTCATCAGAGAAATGCAAATCAAAACCACATTGAGATACCATCTCACACCAGTTAGAATGGTGATCATTAAAAAATCTGGAAACAACAGATGCTGGAGAGGATGTGGAGAAATAGGAACACTTTTACACTGCTGGTGGGAATGTAAATTAATTCAACCATTGTGGAAGACAGTGTGGCGATTCCTCAAGGACCTAAAAATAGAAATCCCATTTGACCCAGCAATCCCATTACTGGGTATATATCCAAAGGATTATAAATCATTCTACTACAAGGACACGTGCACACGAATGTTCATTGCAGCACTGTTTACAATAGCAAAGACCTGGAACCAACCCAAATGCCCAACGATGATAGACTGGATAGGGAAAATGTGGTTCATATACACCATGGAATATTACGCAGCCATCAAAAACGATGAGTTCACGTCCTTTGTAGGGACATAGATGAACCCGGAAACCATCATTCTCAGCAAACTGACACAAGAGCAGAAAATCAAACACCATATATTCTCACTCATAGGCGGGTGTTGAACAATGAGAACACATGGACACAGGGAGTGGAGCACTACACACTGGGTTCCGTTTGGGGGAAATGGGGGGGGGGGACGGTGGGGAGGTGGGAAGAGATAGCATGGAGAGAAATGACAGATACAGGTGAGGGGATGGAAGGCAGCAAACCACACTGCCATGTGTGTACCTATGCAACAATCTTGCATGTTCTTCACATGTACCCCAAAACTAAAATGCAATAATAAAAAAAAGAAAATAGACAAAGAAATAAAATCTATAGGATGACAGATGGTGATAAATGCTATGAAGAAAACAAAGGCATGGAAAACATTTATGTTTTTGTGATGTTCTAGAAAACAGCAAGGAGATTATTGCTGCTGGAACAGAGTGCAGAAGAAGAGAAGGCAGTAGGAGTCATTAATGCCATTTCTGATTTACGTTCAAAATGGATTGTCCTATGGTAATAGATACGTACTGTTCTTAAAAGCAGCATACTTCAACAGCAAACCGTAGAAGTTGTAGGCTGCCAGGATATTGCTAACGCCTATTAAGTACCTCCAAATAGAAAATCCTTTGATGAGAGAGAAGGCAGTGTTTCTCTTTAACAGAATAATGTAAAATGACTTTCTGATTAGGGGTAGCTGAGGAGATGGAAAAAACACACGCTGTTACTTTTGTGTGTCTTCAGTTTCTGCCTTCTAATGTAAGGGTCTACTTTAGTTGATGCTATGAAGCAAAGAGTTCTACAAATAATTTTTTCAGTGCAAATAGTCCACTTTTAGAAGTGGGGTTGCTCTTCTTCTCAAATAGATCTGACCTAAGTTTTAGAGCTGTGTATAACCAGAATGAGAAATATTTTATTCTAAAAGAAGCCTCAGAATTAGTTAGCAAAACCGTACTCATCTTTTATAACCAGTTTATACCTGTCAAAGAACAATTCCCTATTTCCCGCTTTTTCCAGCCCCTTGTAAACACCATTCTACTCTCTGCTTCTGTAAGTTTGACTATTTGAGATACTTCATGTAAGTGGAATCATGTAGTATTTGTCCTTCTGTGACTGGCTTATTTCACTTAGTATAACGTCCTCTAGTTTCATTAATGGTATTGCACATGGCAGGATTTCCTCCTTTTTAAGGTTAACTAATATTACATTGCGTGTATTTACATACCACATTTCATTTGTGTATTCATCTGTAGATGGACATTTGGGTTGTTTACATACCTTGATTATTGGAAATAAGTCTGCAATACACATAAAGTTTCAGATGTCTGTTTGATACCCTTATTTTAATTCTTTTGGATATATACGAGAAGTGAGATTGCTGGATCATATGGTTGTTCTATTTTTAATGTCTTGAGAATCCTCCATGCTGTTTTCCACAGTTGTTGCACTGTTACATAAACAACATGGCATTGTGCACTTTAAAATACATTTAGAAGATAGATCTCATGTTTAGTATTTTTTTTTTAAGACAAAGACATTCTTAGAAGTGACAGATGTCTTTAGTACCTTGGTTTTGGTGATGGTATCACGGGTATGTTTATATATCCAAACTCATCAGGATGTATCCATTAAATGTGCACAATTTTGGCATATATTCAAATAAAGCTGAAAAAAGAAAGACACACAAAATAATTGGTAGAAGGAAGTATTGTAATATGACAAAAGGCTAAAACCAGAGTTAAACTTTGAGTGAAATGCTAGAGATCAGTAACAAAGGTGACATCTTGCATAGAAGTGGGCATTTCTTTAAATGCATGGACTGATTAGCTTCTTCAATTTGGTTTTTAAAAAATTCTGATTAAGTTTAGCAATATTAAAATCAAGGTTTCTTGAGTTTATGTTTATCTATCTGCCTATCAGGGTGTAGGTATCAAATAAACATTTCTATAATTTCGAGTCTAATGTTTGAAATGATAATTGAACATTCATGCCACACATATTTGTCAAGCATCCTACATGATCTAGACACAGTTCTAGGTTCTGGAGTTGTGGTAGTAAAGAAAGCAAGCAATAAGCCTGCTCTCATGGAGCTTACATCTACTATGGGTGGTAGATTTGAAATATATCTGAAAAAGACATATACATTAGGATAATTTATATGACTACCTTACTGCCACACAAAAATTTCTTATAGTAATCCACATTTACCAAGAATAAAGTAATAAAGAAAATAACTGGGGTCATGAGTGAATTTATAAACACAAGATGTAAAACGGTACCATAAGTGTCATAAGTTCAAAAAGCATCATTGATTGACCCAGACACCAATAGGCAAAACTTTATTGTCCTCTAAGGATATCTAAAAGTGTTTTTTGTTGATGATAATGATCTTTCAGGGCTCTTTTTAGTTTCTGCAGTTTATGTTGGTGAGCAAAGATTCAAAGACTCCAGAGGAGAGAAAAATAGTGGAGGAGTCTAATGGCATCAAGGACACAGGTGGCCGGGGGAGGGGGGAAGGGGCTTCTACAGAACACCTCCAGCAAGTATGCATATTTCAGGCATTGTCACTTAAACCATTCATGGGTTTGACTAGTTTAATATAATGTGTTTTGTTAAAACTTTCTACCACCTCATTTTGAAAGTCATTTGTTATAATTCAAAGTACAGGTTCATTTATGTGGCACACTTCAAAATCAGATTTTGACAGAATTATCTGAAGCTGAGGAAGACTCACAAGCTCTTTTATAAGCTTTCTGAAAGCTCCTTTTGATAAAACTACCACGTCACAATTTGCCAAAAGAAAGTAGATATGAAACAGAAAAGCTTGGTGACAGTGACATGAGTCACAAGCTTGGTGAAATGTCACACCTAGAAGACAATGTCTTATGGAAATTATTAAGACAATTCTCTGAACAGCTTTCATGAAGCGTTGCCTCCTAGTTGCCCAGACCCTATTATACTAATGCTATTCTGCATGTATAATCAGCTTCACGAGTCAATCCAGTTAATGTGGTCATCTCAGTGAAAGGAGAAGAAAAAAAACAAATACAAAATTACAACAAACTCTATGTAAGTGTTAGTTTCATTAACAGCATTAATAGGATACTAAAAAAAAATCTTTAGTGAAGAAACACTATCCCTCCTCATTGTTAAAAAATCAGTGTTGCAGTGGATTATGCAAATTAAAACAATCCTGTCCGTGAAACTTTGTTTTGTAGAGTAATTGATACAATCAGAACACAAGAAATTTGACATTGCTACAACATCCAAACATGGACTTAAATTTTCTATATTTTTTAAATGTTTAGTGTAACTTTTATAGTATTTTATTTGTAAAATACTTTATAAAAGTATACATTTATGACAAAGTGGATATTTTTAAAACATTCTTCATCACTACCTGTACCCATAATCAAAGTGTTATAGAATATGTTTTCAAATAAAAAATGTCCATGTATCCAAGCAGGGAAAAATCTATACCCATCAAACATTTCTTATACACCTACTATGTGTCTAGCATTGTGTTGGACATTGGAGATACAGAAATGAATATGCACAGTATTTTCCCACATGGGGAAATAATGACATGTTGCTAAAATTGTGATCTACAGACAAGCAGCATTGTAGGCTTCATCTGGTATCTTGCTAAAAATGCTCAATCTTAGAGCAATTACAGACCAATTTTAACACATTTTAACATGATCCCTAGGTGATTCATGTATGCATTAAAGTTTGAGGCACACAGGGCTGGAAGATTGACTGAGCCCAGGAGGTTGAGAGTGAAGTGACCATGATCATGCCACTGCACTCCAGCCTGGCAACAGAGGAGATACAGTATCAAGAATTCAAATGAAAAACTAAAGTTTGAGAAGCACTGATTAAATGAATTCTATTGGGGCTACTCCATGGATGCCTGGAGACTGATGATGGTCTGTCAATCGGTACATGGCAAGAAAAAAATGTAAATGAAGAACAAGCATTTTAAAATGTTTGTAGCAACTTAAGACATTGCTGCAATGTAATCACCAATGTGATCACCAAAGGTAATCAGTGGGGTTGCATTTTGTATATTTTTGCTTTTGAAATTTTACCTTTCTATTAATTCACTTTTATTGTATTTTACAAAAGTGCACTTCTGTAACAAATTATATATTTTAAAAAACGTCCTTCATCATAGATAGTTTGAGTAGCACTACATTAGGTCATTTGATCATCCAGTGTCTGAGGCACGTAAAAATTTTAAATTGTTCAGAAGTAGAATGTTTTTTTCTTTCTTTTTTTTTAATTGCATTTTAGGTTTTGGGGTACATGTGAAGAACATGCAAGATTGTTGCATAGGTACACACATGGCAGTGTGATTTGCTGCCTTCCTTCCCTTCACCTATATCGGGCATTTCTCCCCATGCTATCTTTCCCCACCTCCCCACCCCGCCATCCCCACCCCATTTCCCCCAAACAGATCCCAGTGTGCAGTACTCCCCTCCCTTGTCCATGTGTTCTCATTGTCCAACACCCACCTATGAGTGAGAACATGTGGTGTTTGATTTTCTGCTCTGTGTCAGTTTGCTGAGAATGATGGTTTCCAGGTTCATCCATGTCCCTACAAAGGACATGAACTCATCATTTTTGATAGCTGCATAATATTCCATGGTGTATATGTGCCACATTTTCCCTGTCCAGTCTATCATCGATGGGCATTTGGGTTGGTTCCAGGTCTTTGCTATTGTAAACAGTGTTGCAATGAACATTCGTGTGCATGTGTTCTTATGGGAAGAAGTAGAATGCTATTGTCATAAAACTAGCTGCAAATGATGTTCAGAAACATTATTTTACGTTTTATTTGGTTTAAGAGAAACAGGCTTTTCCAAAATCAATTTGTGAGAAACTCTTTTGCTGAAATTTTGTGAAGGAAGCAAATTTCAAGCAAATATTTTTATGAGGACTACTATTTTGTGAAACAGTATCATAACTACATAAAAAAAAAAGAAAGAAAGAAAAGAAAACTATTTTTCTTGTAAGCTGAAAGAATCTATTACCAAGGTGCTGTCAGGATAGCTTCCTGCTCTGGCTAAGTGAAGAGGACTTAAGAGAGTTCTAACAGATGAAAGTTAAAAATTGATGCTAAGTAATTTTGGTAGTAGAGTATGAAAGGGAAAACTCACAGATAAAGTAATGTGCAGGAAATTGTGAAATCAAGTTGGTCTGAGTTTATTCAAGAAGAAAGCAGAGTTTCTGCCTTCAAAGAGCTTTCAGTTTGGCAAGGAACACAGATATTTAAAACTTATGTAACTAATGATTTATTTTCATTTGATGAAAGAAAATTACTTAGTCATATGAAAATATATACAGACAGACCCTGAGTTAAAATGGTCTGACTTAGATTTTTGTCTGACTTGACATTCATGCAAACATGATGTCGTTTCCAGATAAATCCATCATAGGTTGAAAATTTCCTAAATTGAAGACACTTCAACTTAAAATATTTTGGATGTATGATGGTTTTATTGGGATGGAACCACATCATAAGTCAAGGAGCATCTGTAATTATATACAGTCGTAAGTTTCTCAATAATGAGGATACATTCAGAGAAATGTGCTATTAGGCAATTTCATCATTGTACAAATGTCAGTGTACTTACCCAAATATAAATAGTATAGCCTACTACACACCTAGGCTATAAGATATAACCCATTGCTCCTAGGGCACAAAACTGTACATCACATGACTTTAGTGAATAGGCAATTATAACTCATTGGTAGTATTTGCATGTCTAAACAAATTTAAAAATAGAGAAGGTATCATAAAACTATGATATAAAAAATAAAAAGTGGGATACCTGTACAGGGCACTTACCATGAATTCCGCTTGTTGGACAGGAGGTTGTCCTGAATGAGTCAGTGAGTGAATGTGAAGGCCCTGGGCATTACAGTCCACTATTGCATAAACACTGTACACTTAGATTACATTACATATATAAAAATGATGAATTATATTAAAAATTCAAAAATATTTTTTCAATAAAGTTTAACATTAGCTTTCTGTAACATTTTTATTTTTTAGAATCTTTTTGAATAACACCTAGCTTAAAACAGAAACACATTATACAGCTCTGCAAAAATATTTTCTTTCTTTATATCCTTATTCTATAAGCTTTTATTTATTGTTAAAATTCTTTATTTTAGAACTTCTGCCAAGGTGGCTGAATAGGAGCAGCTCTGGAGCACAGTTCCCAGTGAGAGAGACAAAGAAGATGTGTAATCTCCACATTTCCAACTGAGGTATCAGGTTGATTTCAAGGGGACTGGTTAGACAGTGGGTGTAGCCCAAGGAGGGTGAACTGAGGCAGGGTGAGGAGCTGTTGGTGGGCATGTGAATTATTTCAACCATTGTGGAAGACAGTGTGACAATTCTTCAAGGATCTAAAAATAGAAATTCCATTTGACCCAGCAATCCCATTACTGGGTATACACCCAAAAGATTATAAATTATTCTGTTATAAAGACACATGCACATATATGTTCATTGTGGCACTGTTTACAATAGCAAAAACCTGGAAGCAACCCAAATACCCATCAATGATAGACTGAACACGAAAAATGTGGCACATATACACCATGGAATACTATGCAGCCATAGAAAATGATGAGTTCGTGTCCTTTTAGGATCATGGATGAATCTGGAAACCATCATTCTCAGCAAACTAACACAAGAACAGAAAACCAAGCACCTCATGTTCTCACTTATAGGTGGGCACTAAACAATGAGAACATGTGGACGCAGGGAGGTGAACATCACACACTGGAGTCTGTTGGGGGGTGGGAGAGCTAGGGGAGGGACATTGGAGGGCAGGGAGGTTGGGGAGGGACTAACACTGTAAGAAATCCCTGATGTAGGTGATGGGGGAATGGAGGTTGCAAACCACATTACTACATGTGTACTTATGCAACAATCCTGCAAGATCTGCACATGTACCCTAGAACTTAAAGTACAATAAAAAAGTGAGTCTTGAAATAAAATAAAACAGCTTGTCCCAAGGGAGAAAAATATTTATTTTAAACATACTTGTTTTTGTTTTTTTTTTTTTTTTAAGTACACAGTACTGTATTGTTATCTATAGGTACCATGTTGTACAGCAGATCGCTAGAACTTATTCATCTTGCCAAACTGAAACTTTACCCTTGGAAAGCAACTCCTGACTATTACCCTCTCCCCAGAACCTAATATACACTACTCTACATCCTGTTTCTGTAAGTTGGATTGTTTTAGATACCTCATGTAAGTGGAATCATGTACTGCCCTTCAATTACTGACTTGTTTCACCTAGTATAATCTCTTCCACATTTATCCCTGTTGTTGCATACAGCAGGTTGTCTTCTTTTAAGGCTGAATAATGTTCCACTGTATTTATGTACCACATTTTCTTCATTCACTAATCTGTCAATGAACATTTAGGTCGTTTTTGTATCTTGGTTATTGTGAATAACGTTGCAATGAGCATGAGAGTACACGTATCACTTGTTATAAACATACTTGTTATAAATGGGCACAAACACACACATTAGCCTAGGATTACCCAGGTTAAGTATCATCAGTATCAGTCTTTTATTTCCACATGTTATCCCACTGTAAGTTCTTCAGAGGCCATAACACACATGGAGCTAACATCTCATGATAAAATGACTTCTTCTGAAATATCTCTTGACAGATCTTCTTTTGTCTATTTTATAGTTAACTCTTTCTTATAAGCAGGGGATTATCTCTAAAATAATTATTAAAAGTATAATACAGCAAATACATTGGTTGGGATAGTCATGTATTGTCATTAATCAAGTGTTGCATATTTTACATAATTGTATATACTATACTTTTTAGGACTGGCAGAGTAATAGGTTTGTTTACACCAGCATTACTACAAATATGTAACTGTGCTATGATTTCACAATGGCTATAATGTCACTGAGCAATAGAAATTTTTCAACTCCATTATAATGTTTTGGATTATTTTTATTTTTAATGTTTCTGGATACATAGTAGGCATATATATTTATGGGTTACATGGGATGTTTTGATATAGACATGCAATGTGAAATGATCTCATCATGGATAATGAAGTATCATCTCATCAACAATTTATAATTTTTGTTAACAATCCAATTACAAATATTTTAGTTATTTTAAAACTTACAATTAAGTTATTATTTACTAAGATAACCCTGCTTTTCTGTCAAATAGTAGGTCTTATTCATTCTAAGAATAACTTTAGTACCCATTAATCAGCATCACCTCCCATCTCTATCCCAACTACTCTTCTCAGCCTCTGGTAATCCTCCTTCTACTCTCTTGTCCATGAGTTGAATTGTTTTGATATTTAGATCCCACAAACGAGTGAAAACATGTAATGTTTGTCTTTCTATGGCTGATTTATTTCACTTAACATAAAGAGCTACAGTTCCATCCATGTTGATGCAAATCACTGGATCTTATTCTTTTTTTATGGCTGAATAGTACTCCATTGTGTGTATGTGCCATATTTTCTGTATTCAATCTTCTGTTGATGGACATTTAGGTTGCTTCCAAATCTTAGCTATTGTAAACAATGGTGCAATGAACATTGGAATTTGATTTTCCATTTCTGAGTTATTTCACTGAGAATAATACAAATAGAATAATATAAATAATAATCTCCAATCATATCCAGTTCATTGCAAATGCTGTTAATTCATTCCTTTTCATGGTTGAATAGTATTCCATCATATATATACATATATATACACACACACACACACACAAACACACACACACACATATATATATATATATATATATATATATATATATATATATATGATGGAATACTATTCAACCATGAAAAGGAATGAATTAACAGCATTTGTAATGACCTGGATGAGATATATATATGATGGAAGACTATGCAACCAGAAAGTCTGTCAGTTAAAAAAAATACACATATATATGTGTATATATATACTATATATATACACACACACATATATATGTCTATATGTATATATACACACATATATATATGTCATCATATATATATTTGCTATCTTAAGTGAATGTCTAAAATGGTTTTTCCAATTTTATCGTCTAGAAATTTTAGTTTCATGTCTTAGATTTAAGCCCTTAATCCATCTCTAGTTGATTTTTGTATAATGTGAGAGATGGGGATCCAGTTACATTTTCCTATTTGTGGCTAGCCAGTTATTACAGAACCATTTGTTGAAAAGGATGTCCTTTCCCAACTTTTGTTTTTGTTTGCCTTGTTGAAGATCAGTTGATTATAAATACTTGGTCTTGATTTCTGGGTTCTGTATTCTATTCCATTGGTCCATGTGCCTATTTTTATATCAGTACCACTCTGTTTTGGTGACTATGGCCTTATAGTATAGTTGCCTTGCTTTGGCTTTTGTTGTTGTTGTTGTTCCATATGAATTTAAAAATTTTTTTCTCTGATTCTGTGAAGAATGATGGTTGTATTTTGATGGGAATTTTTCATTGAATTTGTATGTTGCTTTTGGCAGTACATTCGTTTTCAAAATATTGATTATATCCATCCATGAGCATGGGGTGTGTTTCCATTTGTTTGTGTCATCTGTGATTTATTTTAGTAGTGTTTTGTAGTTTTCCTTGTGGAGGTCTTTGCCTTCTTGATTAGGTATATTACCAAGAAAAAAAATATATATATATATATAAGCTATGGTAAAAGGGGTTGATTTCTTGATTTGATTCTCCACTTGGTCGCTGTTGGTGTACAGAAGAGCTACTGATTTGTGTACATTAATCTTGTATCTGGAAACTTTGCTGAATTCTTTCATCAGTTCTAGGAGCTTCCTGGAGGAGTCTTTAGGGTTTTCAAGGTAAATAATCATATCTTCAGTAAACCGTGACAGTTTGACTTCATCTTTACTGATCTGGATGCCTTTCATTTCTTTCTCTTGTCTGATTGCTCTGGCTAGGACTTCCAGTACTATGTTGAAGAGGAGTGGTGAGAGTGGGCATCCTTGTCTTTTTCCAGTTCTCAGAGAGAATGCTTTCAACTTTTTCTCATTCAGAATTATTTTGGCTGTGGGTTTGTCATAGACAACATTTATTACTTTAAGGTATATCCCTTGTATTCTAATTTTGCTGAGAGTTTTAATCATAAAGGGATGATGGCTTTTGCAAATGATTTTTCTGCATCTATTGAGATGATCATGTGATTTTTGTTTTCAATTCTGTTTATGTGGTGTATCACATTTATTGAATTGCCTGTGCTAAACCATCTGGATCCCTGGTATGAAACCCATTTCATCATGGTGGATTTGATTATGTTGTTGGATTCAGTTGTCTAGTATCTTGATAAGAATTTTAGCATCTATGTTCATCATTGATATTGATTGGTAGTTTTCTTTTTTGGTTATGTCCTTTCCTGGTTTTGGTATTAGGGCGATGCTGGATTCTTAGAATGAATTAGGAGGATTGCTTTTTTCTCTATCTTTTGTAATAGTGTCAAAAGGATTTGAACCAATTCTTCTAATGTCTGGTAGAATTCTCCTGTGAATCTGTCCAGTCCTGGAATTCTTTTTTCATAATTTTTTAAATTACCATTTGAACCTAACTGTTTGTTATTGGTCTGTTCAGGGTATCTATTTCTTCCAGATTTAAGCTAAGAGAGTTGTATTTTTCTAGGAATGTATTCATCTTTTCTAGGTTTTTTTAATGTATGTGCATAAAGGTGTTTATAGCAGCCTTGAAGAATCTCTTGTATTTCAGTGGTGTTAGTTGTAGTATCTCCTGTTTCCTTTCCTTGTGAGGTTAATTGGATTTTCTCTCTTCTTTTTTGCTTTATCTTGCTAATGTTCTATCAATTTTATTTATATTTTCCAAGAACTAGCTTCTTGTTTCGATTACCTATGGTATCATTCTTTTCTCATTTCAATTGCATTTAGCTATGCTTTGATCTTGGTTATTTCCTTTCTTCTGCTGAGTTTGGATTTGGTTTGTTCTTGTTTCTCTAGTTCTCGGAGGTGTGACCTTAGACTGCTGGTTTGTGCTTTTCCAGTATTTTTGATGTAGATATTTAGGGCTGTGAACTTTCCTGTTAGCACCACCTTTGCCGTATCCCAGAGGTTTTGATAGGTTGTGTCATTATTGGAGTTCAGTTCAATGATTTTTTACCTTTCATCTTAATTTTGTTTTTGGCCCGATGGTCATTTAGGAACAAATTATTTAATTTCAATGTATTTACATTGTTTTGAAGGTTTCTTTTGGAGTTGATCTCAAGTTTTCTTTCGTTGTGTTCTGAGAGAGTGCTTGATATAATTTTAATTTTCTTAAATTTATTGAAGCTTGTTTTGTGGCCTATTGCATGTTCTATCTTGGAGAAACTTCCATGCAATGTTCAATAGAATATGCATTTTGTGATTGTTGGATGAAATGTTCTGTATATATTGTTAAGTCCATTTGGTCCGAGGTGTAGTTTAAATTCATTATTTCTTTGTTGATTTTATGTGTTGATGGCTTGTCTAGTGCTGTCAGTGGAGTATTGGAGTCTCCAACTGCTACTGTGTTTCTGTCTATCTAATTTGTTAGGTCAACTAGTAATTGTTTTATAAATTTGGAATCTCCAGTGTCAGGTGCATATATGTTTAGAATTATGATATTTTCCTGTTAAATAAGGCCTTTTATCATTATATAATGTCTCTCTTTGTCTCTTTTAACCACTGTTGCTTTAAAGTTTGTTTTGTCTTTTATAAGAATAGCTCACTCTACTCACTTTACATGTCCATCTGAAAAAAAATGCCTTTTTTCCACCCCTTTACTTTAAGTTTATGTGAGTCCTTGTTAGGTGAGTCTCCCATAGGGAACAGAGAGATGGTTGCTAAGTTTGTATCCATTCTGCAGTTCTGTTTCTTTTAAGTGGAGCATTTAGGCCTTTTACATTCAATGTTTGTATTAAAATGTGAGGTAACATTACATTCATCATGCTCTTTGTTGTGTGTGTGCTTTGTTTTTTTGTTTGTTTTTTTTGTTTGTTTGTTTGTTTTGCTTTTTAACTTTCATGTTTGTTTTATAACTCCTGTGTGATTTATGTTTTAAAGAGGTTCCGTGTTTATGTGTTTCCAGGATTTGTTTTAAGATTTAGATTTGTTTTAAGATTTAGCAGTGGCTTTGTAATGGTGAATTCTTTCAGCATTTGTTTGCTTGAAAAACGCTGTATCTTTTCTTCACATATGATGCTTAGTTTCACTAGATATAAAATTCTTGATTGATAATTGTTTTCTCTGAGGAGGCTGAAGATAGGGCCCCAATCTCTTCCAACTTGTGGGTTTCTTCTGATACATTTGCTGTTAATGTGATAGGTTTTCCTTAGTAGGTTATCAGGTGTTTCTGTTTCAAAACCCTTAAGAACCTTTCTTTAGTCTTAACTTTGGATAACCTGATGATAATGTGCCAAGACAAAGATATTTTGGTGGCGAGATTCCCAGGTGTTCTTTGTGGTTCTTGTATTTGGATGTGTAGGTCTCTAGCAAGACTGGGACAGTTTTTCTTGATTATTCCCCTAAATATGTTTTCCAAGCTTTTAGAATTCTCTTCATTTTTATGAAAACTGATTATTCTTAGGTTAGGTCATTTAACATGACACAAAACTTCTTGGAGGCTTTGTTCATGTTTTCTTATTATTTTTTCTATGTCTTTGGTGGATTGGGTTAATTTGAAGACCTTGCCTTCAAGCTCTGAATTTCTCTCTTTTACTTCTTTAATTCTATTGCTGAAACATTCCAGAGAATTTCACATTTCTAAAGGTGTTTCTAAAGTTTCCTGAATTTTTGATTGTTTATTCTTTAAGGTATCTCTTTCCTTGAATATTTCTCCCTTCAATTCTTTTATCAGTTTTTTATTTTATTTTATTTTTTTGTTTGTTTGTTTTTGTTTTTGTTTTTGTTTTTGTTTTTTTTTAATTGCATTTTAGGTTTTGGGGTACATGTGAAGAACATGCAAGATTGTTGCATAGGTACACACATGGCAGTGTGGTTTGCTGTCTTCCATCCCCTCACCTGTATCTGTCATTTCTCCCCATGCTATCTCTTCCCACCTCCCCACCCCCCCGTCCCTCCCCCATTTCCCCTCAACGGACCCCAGTGTGTAGTGTTCCCCTCCCTGTGTCCATGTGTTCTCATTGTTCAACACCCGCCTATGAGCGAGAATATATGGTGTTTGATTTTCTGCTCTTGTGTCAGTTTGCTGAGAATGATGGTTTCCGGGTTCATCCATGTCCCTACAAAGGATGTAAACTCATCGTTTTTGATGGCTGTGTAATATTCCATGGTGTATATGTACCACATTTTCCCTATCCAGTCTATCATCGTTGGACATTTGGGTTGGTTCCAGGTCTTTGCTATTGTAAACAGTGCTGCAATGAACATTCGTGTGCACGTGTCCTTGTAGTAGAATGATTTATAATCCTTTGGATATATACCCAGTAATGGGATTGCTGGGTCAAATGGGATTTCTATTTTTAGGTCCTTGAGGAATCACCACACTGTCTTCCACAATGGTTGAATTAATTTACATTCCCACCAACAGTGTAAAAGTGTTCCTATTTCTCCACATCCTCTCCAGCATCTGTTGTTTCCAGATTTTTTAATGATCACCATTCTAACTGGTGTGAGATGGTATCTCAATGTGGTTTTGATTTGCATTTCTCTGATGACCAGTGATGATGAGCATTTTTTCATATGTTTGTTGGCCTCCTGTATGTCTTCTTTTGTAAAGTATCTGTTCATATCCTTTGCCCATTTTTGAATGGGCTTGTTTGTTTCTTTCTTGTAGATCTGCTTTAGTTCTTTGTAAATTCTGGATATCAGCCCCTTGTCAGATGGGGAGACTGCAAAATTTTTTCCCATTCTGTTGGTTGCCGATTCAATCTACTGACTGTTTCTTTTGCTGTGCGAAGCTGTGGAGTTTGATTAGGTCCTATTTGTCTATTTTGGCTTTTGTTGCCCTTGCTTTTGGCGTTTTGGTAATGAAGTCCTTGCCTACACCTATGTCCTGAATGGTTTTGCCTAGATTTTCTTCTAGGGTTTTTATGGTGTTAGGTCTGATGTTTAAGTCTTTAATCCATCTGGAGTTAATTTTGGTGTAAGGTGTCAGGAAGGGGTCCTGTTTCTGCTTTCTGCACATGGCTAGCTAGTTTTCCCAACACCATTGGTTAAACAGGGATTCGTTTCCCCATTGCTTGTTTTTGTCAGGTTTGTCGAAGATCAGATGGTTGTGGGTATGTTGTATTTCCTCTGAGGCCTCTGTTCTGTTCCATTGGTCTATATCTCTGTTTTGGTACCAGTACCATGCTGTTTTGATTACTGTAGCCTTGTAGTATAGTTTGAAGTCCGGTAGTGTGATGCCTCCTGCTTTGTTCTTTTTGCTTAGAATTGACTTGGCTATGCGGGCTCTCTTTTATTTCCATATGAAGTTTAAGGTGTTTTTTTCCAGTTCTGTGAAGAAGGTCATTGGTAGCTTAATGGGAATAGCGTTGAATCTGTAAATTACTTTGGGCAGTGTGGCCATTTTCACGATGTTGATTCTTCCTAACCATGAACATGGAATATTTCTCCATCTGTTTGTATCCTCTCTTATTTCGTTGAGCAATGGCTTGTAGTTCTCCTTGAAGAGGTCCTTTACGTTCCTTGTTAGTTGTATTCCTAGGTATTTTATTCTCTTTGTAGCAATTGTGAATGGCAGTTCATTCTTGATTTGGCTCTCTTGAAGTCTATTACTGGTGTATAGGAATGCTTGTGATTTTTGCACGTTGCTTTTGTATTCTGAGGCTTTGCTGAAGTTGTTTATCAGTTTCAGGAGACTTTGGGCTGAGATGATGGGGTCTTCCAGATATACAATCATGTCATCTGCAAATAGAGACAATTTGATTTCCTCCTTTCCAATTTGGATACCCTTTATTTCTTTTTCTTGCCTGATTGCTCTGGCTAGAACTTCCAGTACTATATTGAATAGGAGTGGTGAGAGAGGGCATCCTTGTCTAGTGCCAGATTTCAAAGGGAATGCTTCCAGTTTTTGCCCATTCAGTATGATATTGGCTGTTGGTTTGTCACAGATAGCTTTTATTGTTTTGAGATACGTTCCGTCAATACCTAGTTTATTGAGGGTTTTTAGCATAAAGCGTTGTTGAATTTTGTCAAAAGCCTTCTCTGCATCAATCGAGATAATCATGTGGTTTTTGTCTTTGGTTCTGTTTATGTGGTGAATTACGTTTATGGACTTGCGTATGTTGAACCAGGCTTGCATCCCCGGGATGAATCCTACTTGATCATGGTGGATGAGCTTTTTGATATGCTGTTGCAATCGGTTTGCCAGTATTTTATTGAAGATTTTTGCATCTATGTTCATCATGGATATTGGCCTGAAATTTTCTTTTCTTGTTGAGTCTCTGCCGGGTTTTGGTATCAGGATGATGTTTGTCTCGTAAAATGATTTGGGAAGAATTCCCTCTTTTTGGATTGTCTGGAATAGTTTCAGAAGGAATGGTATCAGCTCCTCTTTGTATGTCTGGTAGAATTCAGCTGTGAACCCATCGGGACCTGGGCTTTTTTTGGGTGGTAGGCTCTTTATTGCTGCCTCGACTTCAGACCATGTTATTGGTCTATTCAGGGTTTCGGCTTCTTCCAGGTTTAGGCTTGGGAGGATGCAGGTGTCCAGGAATTTATCCATTTCTTCCAGGTTTACTAGTTTATGTGCATAGAGTTGTTTGTAATAATCTCTGATGATGGTTTGGATTTCTGTGGAATCTGTGGTGATATCCCCTTTATCGTTTTTTAATGCATCAATTTGGTTATTCTCTCTTTTCTTTTTTATTAATCTGGCTAGTGGTCTGTCTATTTTGTTGATCTTTTCAAAAAACCAGCTCCTGGATTTATTGATTTTTTGAAGAGTTTTTTGTGTCTCTATTTCCTTCAGTTCTGCTCTGATCTTAGTTATTTCCTGTCTTCTGCTAGGTTTTGAGTTTTTTTGATCTTGCTCCTCTAGCTCTTTCAATTTTGATGATAGGGTGTCAATTTTAGATCTCTCCTTTCTTCTCATGTGGGCACTCATTGCTATATATTTTCCTGTGGAGACTGCTTTAAATGTGTCCCAGAGATTCTGGTATGTTGTGTCTTCGTTCTCATTGGTTTTGAAGAACATCTTTATTTCTGCCTTCATTTCATTGTTTATCCAGTCAACATTCAAGAGCAAGTTGTTCAGTTTCCATGAAGCTGTGCGGGTCTGAGTTAGTTTCTGCATTCTGAGTTCTAACTCGATTGCACTGTGGTCTGAGAGACTGTTTGTTATGATTTCTGTTCTTTTGCATTTGCTGAGGAGTGATTTATTGCCAATTATGTGGTCAATTTTAGAGTAGGTGTGATGTGGTGCTGAGAAGAATGTATATTCTGTGGATTTGGGGTGGAGAGTTCTGTAAATGTCTACTAGGTTTGCTTGTTCCAGGTCTGAGTTCAGATCCTGGATATCCTTGTTGATTTTCTGTCTGGTTGATCTGTCTAATATTGACAATGGGGTGTTAAAGTCTCCCACTATTATTGTGTAGGAGTCTAAGTCTCTTTGTAAGTCATTAAGAACTTGCCTTATGTATCTGGGTGCTCCTGTATTGGGTGCATATATATTTAGGATCGTTAGCTCTTCTTGTTGCAGTGCTCCTTTTACCATTATGCAATGTCCTTCTTTGTCTCTTTTGATCTTTGTTGCTTTAAAGACTATTTTATCAGACATGAGAATTGTAACTACTGCTTTTTTTTTTTTTTTTTTGCTCTCCATTGGCTTGGTAGATCTTCCTTCATCCCTTTATTTTGAGCCTTTGTGTATCCTTGCATGTAAGATGGGTTTCCTGGATACAGCACACTGATGGGTTTTGACTTTTTATCCAATTTGCCAGTCTGTATCTTTTGATTGGGGCATTTAGTCCATTGACATTTAGGGATAATATTGTTATGTGTGAATTTGATACTGTCATTTTGATGCTACCTGGCTGTTTTGTTGGTTAGTTGATGCAGATTCTTGATTGTGTTGATGCTCTTTTACCATTTGGTGTGTTTTTGGAGTGGCTGGTACTGGTTGCTCCTTTATATGTGTAGAGTCTCTTTCAGGAGTTCTTGTAGAGCAGGTTTGGTGGTGATGAAATCTCTGAGTGCTTGCTTGTTCACAAAGGATTTTATTTTTCCATCACTTATGAAGCTTAGTTTGGCTGGATAGGAGATTCTGGGTTGAAAGTTCGTTTCTTTAAGGATGTTGAATATTGGCCCCCAATCTCTTCTGGCTTGTAGGGTTTCTGCTGAGAGATCTGCTGTGAGTCTAATGGGCTTCCCTTTGTGGGTAACCCGACCTTTCTCTCTGGCTGCCCTTAGCATTTTCTCTTTCATTTCAACCCTGGTGAATCTGACGATTATGTGCCTTGTGGTTGCTCTTCTTGAGGAATATCTTTGTGGTGTTCTCTGTATTTCCTGGATTTGAATATTAGTCTGCCTTGCTAGGTTGGGGAAGTTTTCCTGGATAATATCCTGAAGAGTATTTTCCAGCTTGGATTCATTCTCTTCATCACATTCAGGTACAGCTATCAAACGTAGATTAGGTCTTTTCACATAGTCCCACATTTCTTGAAGATTTTGTTCATTCCTTTTTGCACTTTTTTCTCTGTTCTTGCCTTCTCTTTTTATTTCATTGAGTTGATCTTCGACCTCTGATATCCTTTCTTCTGCTTGGTCAATTCGGCTGTTGAAGCTTGTGCATGCTTCACGAAGTTCTCGTGTTGTGTTTTTCAGCTCCATCAATTCACTTATAATCCTGTCTATGCTGTCCATTCTCGTTAGCAGTTTGTCCAATCTTTTTTCAAGGTTCCTATTTTCTTTGCGTTGGGTTAGAACATGTTCTTTTAGCTCATTGTAGTTTCTTACTACCCACCTTCTGAAGTCTGATTCTGTCATTTCATCACCCTCCTTCTCCATCCGGTCTGGTTCCCTTGCTGGTGAGGAGTTGTGATCCCTTTTAGGAGGAGAGGTGTTCTGGTTTCGGGAGTTTTCATCCTTTTTGCGCTGGTTTCTTCCCATTTTTGTGGGTTTATCCACCTGTTGTCTTTGTAATTGCTGTCTTTCAGATTGGGTCTCTGAGTGAGCTTCTAGTTCGTGGATGCTGAAGTTACTTCTTTTTTTTTTTTTTTTTTTAAGCTTTCCTTCTAACAGTCTGGCCCCTCTGCTGTAGGACTGCTGAGGTCCTCTCCAGGCCCTGCTTGCCTGGGGGTAACCTGCAGCAGCTGCAGAACAGTAAGGGTTGCTGCCAGTTTCCTCTTCTGCTATCTTTGTCCCAAAAGGATGCTCGCCTACTGTCAGTCCGTTCTCTCCTTTATGAGGTGCGTCTTTGGATCTATGGGGGTCAGGGAGCTACTTGAGGAGACAGTCTATCTTTTATTGGGGCTTAAGTCCTGAGTTGTGAGCTCCGTTGTTCATTCAGAGCTGCTGGGCAGGTATGTTTAGGTCTGCTGCAGCTGAACTCATAAAGCACTTTTTGTTCCCAGGTGCTCTGTCCTAGGGAGTTGGAGCTTTATGAGTTTCCGTTGCACTACTGCCTTTTTTGATTTTTCTTTCAGGTCTGACCCGCCCAGCTAGCAGCAAGCCTAGCCACTGTCTGCCGGCAGGGGCTTTGCTGAGCTGCTGTGGGCTCCGCCCAGCTGCCCTGAGCTCTTCCCTGCAGTCCTGTTTATATGGGCGTAGTTAGAACTGTCTCTGCAATGGTGGCCTCGCCTCTGTTATGGCAGACTCTCTCTGTTGTGGCAGGTTGCCTCAGCAATGGTGGGTTGTCTTGGCAACGGGGACCTTCCTCCTTAGTGGTGGAGAGTCTCAGTAATGGCGGAAGCCCCTCCCCCACCGATCCCGACCCTCCCGGTTCAGCTGTGCTTGGTTTGAAGGGCTCAACCCAGAGGGTTTCCAGTTACTGTTTTTGTTTTTGTTGTTGTTTGTGGTGGAGGGCTTGGACCAACGGAGCCTGATCACCTGGCTCCCTGACTCAGAGTCTTTTCTTTTAATTTGAAGGACCCAGTCGCTTGTTGAAAAGGCTCTGGGATCTCCTGTGCTGTGACTCACTGAGTCGGCTCGAACTGTGGCACCAGCTCCTTGCGGATTTTTTGCCTAGGAATCTCCTGGCCTGGCTCGCTATTTCAGATGAATGGGCAACTCTGCCATCTCAGGGCTCTGATCACCAGCTAAGAGGGCTCCCAGACCAGTGGCTTTTGTGCAGAGAACCACAGCAACAGAGCATGGTCACAGCAGCCACGCGGGCGGAATCAGCCCCATGGGGGCCAAAACAGCCGCACCGGCTGGGACTGCAATGCTGGCGACCCCTCTGCCTGGGTATCTCCTGGTCTGTGGGCAATAAGAGTTCGTCTGGAAATGCGGCGTCCACTCACCCTCTGCACTTTCACTGGGAGCTGAAATCCTGAGCTGTTCTTAGGTGGCCATCTTCCCAGCATCCCCAGTTTTTTATTTCATTGCATTGGAATTTGCCTTTATCTGGTCTCTCCCTGATTAGCTTAATAACTAACATCCTGAATTTTTTTAAGGTAAATCAGGGATTCCTTCCTGATTTGGATCCAGTGCTGGTGAATTAGTGTGAGTTTTAGGGATTGGCAAAGAACCGTGTTTTGTTATATTATCAGGATTGGTATTCTGGTTCCTTCTTATTTGGGTAGGCTCTATCAGAATGAAAGTCTAGGGCTGAAGGTTGTTCAGATCATTTTGTCTCACAAGAATGTTCCCTTGATGTGGTTCTCCCTTGCTTTTCCTATGGATGTGGCTCTCCTCCTCCTCTTCCTCCTCCTCCTCTTCCTCCTCCTCCTCCTCCTCCTCCTCCCCCTCCTCCTCCTCCTCCTCCTCCTCCTCCTCCTCCTCCTCCTCCTCCTTCTTCTTCTTCTTCTTCTTCTTCTTCTTCTTCTTCTTCTTCTTCTTCTTCTTCTTCTTCCTCTTTTTCTTCTTCTTCTTCTTCTTCTTCTTCTTCTTCTTCTTCTTCTTCTTCTTCTTCTTCTTTATAATTGTACTTTAGGTTCTGTGATACATGTGCAAAACATGCAAGATTGTTGCATAGATACATACATGGCAAGGTGGTTTGGTGCCTCCATGACCCCATCACCAATATCTGGTATTTCTCCCCATGTTATTCCTCCCCAACCTTGTCACACATTCCCAGCCCTCCCCTATCCCCCACCAACAGAAACCAGTGTGTGATGCTCCCCTCCCTGTGTCCATGTGGTCTCATTTTTCAACACCAACCTATGAGTGAGAACATGTGGTGTTTGATTTTCTGTTCTTGTGTAAGTTTGCTGAGAATGATGGTTTCCAGATTCATCCATGTCCCTACAGAGAACACAAACTCATTGTTTTTTATGGCTGCATAGTATTCCGTGGTGTATATGTACCACATTTTCCTTGTCCAATCTGTTATCAGTGGGCAATTGGGTTGGTTCCAGGCCATTGCTATTGTAAAAAATGCTGTAATGAACATTTGTGTGCATGTGTCTTTATAATAGAACAATTTATAATCCTTTGGATATTTACCCAGTAATGGAATTGCTGGGTCAAATGGAATTTCTACTTCTAGATCCTTGAGTAATTTCCACATTGTCTTCCACAATGATTGAACTAATTTACACTACCACCAACAGAGTAAAAGTGTTTCTATTTCTCTACATCCTCTCCGGCATCTATTGTCTCCAGATTTTTAATGATCACCATTCTAACTGGCATGAGATTGTATCTCAATGTAGTTTTGATTTGCATTTCTCTAATGACCAGTGATGATAAGCATTTTTTCATATGTTTGTTGGCCTCATGTATGTTTTCTTTTGTAAAGTGTCTGTTCATATCCTTCACCCACTTTTGAATGGGGCTTGTTTGCTTTTTTCTTGTAAATCTGCTTTAGTTCTTTGTAGATTCTGGATATCAGCCCTTTGTCAGATGGGTAGATTGCAAAATTTTTTTTCCCATTCTGTTGGTTGCCGATTCACTCTAATGACTGTTTCTTTTGCTGTGCAGAAGCTGTGGAGTTTGATTAGGTCCCATTTGTCTATTTTGGCTTTTGTTGCCAATGCTTTTGGTGTTTTGGTCATGAAGTCCTTTCAGAAGGTGGGTAATAAGAAACTTCTCTGAGTTAAAAGAACATGTTCTAACCCAATGCAAAGAAATTAAGAAACTTGTAAAAAGGTTTGACAAAGCCTGTTTCTTTCAATTCATCACACTCATTCTCCATCCAGCCATGTTCCCTTGCTGGTGTGAAGTTGTGATCCCTTGGAGGAGGAGAGGTGTTATGGTTTTGGGTGTTTTCATCCTTTTTGCACTGGTTTCTTCCCATCTTTGTGGATTTTTTATCTGTGGTCTTTGTAGTTGGTGACTTTCAGATGGGGTCTCTGAGTTGACATCCTATTTGTTGATGATGAAGTTATTTCTTTCTGTTTCTTACTTTTCCTTCCAACAGTCAGGCCCCTCTGCTGTAAGACTGCTGGAGGTCCACTCCAGACCCTGCTTGCCTGGGGTTCACCTGCAGTGGCTGCAGAACAGTAAGGGTTGCTGCCAGTTTCTTCTTCTGTTATCTTTGTCCCAGAAGGATATCTGCCAGATGTCAATCTGAGCTCTGCTTTATCCGGTGACTCTGGATATATGGGGGTGGGGGAACTGCTTGAGAAGACAGTCTGTTCTTTATAGGAGCTCAAGCGCTGAGCTATGAGCTCCGTTGTTCCATTCAGAGCTGCTGGGCAGGTACATTTAAGTCTGCTGCAGCAGAACTCATAACCACCTTTTTTTCCCCAGGTGTTCTGTCCTGGGAAGGTAGGGCTTTATTTATAAGTTTCTATTGTGCTGCTGCCTTTTTTCAGGGATGCCCTGCCCAGTGAGGAGGGAACCTAGTCATAGTGTGCCAGCGGAGGTGTCCCTGAGCTGCTGTGGGCTCCTCCCAGCTACCCTGTGTACTTCTATGCAGTCCTGTTTATAGGGGTATTGAGAAGTGTTTTCTAATGATGTTCTTTTAACTCAATAACTCAGTAGTGGCACCTAGACTTCTCCTCTTAAGGGTTTTGAACAATATGTCTTATTTCCTGCATTAAATTAATCTCTTCTTAAATACCTAAAGTAATTTATTTTTCCTTTTTTATCTTTTATTTTAGGTTCAGTGATACATGTGAAGTTTTCTAAATTGGGAAATGTTATGCCATGGGGATTTGATGTATAGATTATTTTTCATTACACTGAATCTGATTGACATATCATCCCTAACTATTTATCTAATGTAAAATTCCTGTTACTTTCTGTCACTGAACCTTTTTTGCTTTCTTAATCTCACATATAAGTTTAACAAAATGTGTTTATTTACTTGTTTATTATCTGGCTTTGCCATTAAATAAGGGTCAACATCTTCTTTGTTCACTATCATATACTAGTAATTATTCCCATGATGGGCACACAGTAGATGATAATTGCACATTTGTAGAAAAAAAATGAATAAATAATAAATGAATGGAGAATTATGAAAGTACATGATAAAATAATTGGATTGACACACACTTTATGTTATGCTTTCAAAATTTTTTTCCTCTAGGGCTTTGAGAGTTGATGTTATTGACTTTTAAGGCATCAGAAAAATTAGAATTGAAGAGCTTTATTGTATTATGAGTATATTCAACTGATTACTGGAATATAAGCATTATAGTAAGTAAAATGTTCTGTGAGAACAAGAAATATATTTTGTTCAAGACTATATGTCTAGTTTCTAAAGCAACATTTTTTACTTTGTAGGCAACCTGAAATATTTGTTGAATAAATAAAATATATACTGCTATCCCGTCCTTTCTTAGTCTTGTTTTTTGCCTCTCAAGGTACCAAGTTCTCTGTTTTATTCTCTTTCTGGTTTCTATTTATTCCACAATATTATATATAAAGCATGAAAATCAGAAATAAAGACAATATCTTTGACTTATGTTCATTCTATCACTCTACAAAACCTTTTGTCATAGGCCTTAAAATCTAATGTAGCCAAGACTATCAAGATTACACCAGTAGAAAAATGAAAATGTTAAGGTAGCACAGAGCTATACCATAATTTATGTCAGTACAGACTTTTTAAATATCATTAAGGGCATTTTTTTTGTTACAGGGAGTTAGATAAAAGGTAATAATAACAAACAAATTATTTATGGATACAGTGGAGAGAGAAGTACCCTCAGTCAATACAACATGGCTTTGTTAAAAAATGTCCATTTTCAAGAGCAAGTTGAAATATTGCTCATATATTATGTGATACTACACTGCAATACCCCCTCAGGTTTTAGAGTCAGTCATCTCCTCTTCAGACTTCATCTTTATCACTTAATAAGTGGTTAATGATGAACACATTATTTCTTTGAAAATTAGTATGATCATTTATAAAATGAGAATAACAGTAGTTTATTAACTTACTAGCTAATTTTGAAAATTATATAGGCCAATCCAATAAACAGTTTACAGCTTAACACATAAGAAATTTGTCAATAAATACAAATTATTATTGTTATTATAATTGCAAGCACATGGAGTTTAGACACAGAAGACATGAGTTTACCAACACAGGTCTACCTTTTGCTAGCTGTCATGACATTGGCCAGGGAATTTAACATTCTTTAGCCTTAGCTTTTGTCTGTGGAGTATGGGTAACGATAATAATTATCTTGTGATGTGGTTATAAATATTAAATGAGGTCATTCCTTGCAATCTACTCAACATGGTGCTCAGCATTTAACAAATTCTCAATTTGATGTTAGTTCTGGTGTTATTGTTTTACTGTGATAAAACCATGGCAAATTATTTTCCACGTAGCCTTCAGCAAGTTAGTTTTCTTTTCTGGAATGTAAGCCTGATGATGTTATTTTTAAAATAAAATAGTGCCTGTTCTTCCATAGTGGTTGATAGGAATTAGTGAGGTTATGTATATGAAAACATTTGATAGGCCACTAAATAAAAATATTACTTGTATACTAAATATAGCTACATAATTGCTAGTGACTGGCCAATTAATATAGTGAGCTAAATTAATGAACTAAAATATTTGTGGGTGATGATAGCTTAATTGGTGCTCTTTATAAAGTAACAAATTTGCACTATACATGGGATCTGAATTATGAAATTTAAACTAACATGGCAAAGTTGCTAATCCAAATTCTGCATCTATTTAGAAGAAACAAGTTTAGAAACTAAAGTGTCTTTTCCAAAGTGAACATTGTGTTAATGGATGAGATGAAGTTGGAACTCAGATTTCTGTGTATCTGATCTAGTGTATTTTTCAATTGATCTTTTATTATGCTTCAGCTTAGAAAAGCAACATTAATGGTAGGAATATCAAGTAATAAGGCAAGAAAGCTTGGCAAAATATTTGATTCCATGTATAACAGTACTCCAAATGGTATTTCATTAGTGACAAAATGTCTATTGTAGTCCTATTCTACAAAAGTGGATGGTACTTGGCTTCCAATAAATGCAATAGTGGTGGCTGCAAACCACTTTTCTTACCACGTATAGCCATAAAATTACAAACAGACACGTAAAACTCACATAGGTATATGCACATTTAAATTTAAAAATTATCTGTTGCTCTTAAAAATTAAAGGAATTTTTTACTTGGTGTGTTGTTTTTACAGATTCTAGACACTCATTTAATGAAAGTTTCAATAAACAAGGAAAATAATTTTAAAACAACTGACAGATATGAATTACTTTTTCATATATCTGATAAAATAGAACTAAAATAGACAGAAAAAATATAACATGTTTTCCCTGTTAGTTTAAAGTAATCATAGTTGGAAATTTTGGCATTACATAAACCTATTAAGCATGTAAAGAAAATCTTTTCTAAGCAGTGATTCACCTTGTAGTAAAATGGACATAAAGTACAGTGTTGATTAACTCACCCTTCATACAAATAAATATGAGTTCAAATTTTTGCTCTGTCATTTATTAGCTGTGTGACCCTGAACAACTTACTTAACCTATCTAAGCAATAATTTTCTCATTTGTTCAATGAATTTTAATACTAGTATCTATTTCATAGGGTTGTTAGGAGGATTAGAGATGATAATTTATCTAAAACCACTTAATACAGTTCCGGTATAAAAACAGCTCAGTAAATGGAAATGCACCATGATCAGTGTTCACTGGTGAATTGACTCATTAATAAAGACTATTTAAAGAGGTATAAATAGTAGAAAATTTCCTCAAGCCAGTAGGTCATACTATAGTTTATCTCTGTTGGATAGATGAAATTTTATTAATTACTTGATAGCTACTATCCTATTTTACACTATAACTTTCACATGGAACAGCATTTGGTTTTTCACTCTTCAACTTCTAAGAAATTTTGACTAGGTCTTATATTCCATGTGAACGATTGATTTTTTTAAATGTACAATTACAATCCTGTGGAAAACATCTCAAATGATGTTTGAAATGCTCAGTTAGAGAATTATCAGTGTTAAAAATAACTGTCTTATCTTAAGGTGAAATCTGTCTCTTTTTAAAACTTACCATTGGTCCCAGTTAAATAACCCTCTCAGACCATTTTAAATTGAGATTATCCCTTGGGTGGAATTGTTCTCTTTCAGGGTAAACATGCAAAATTATTTCAAATATTTCTCTAATGGCATAATTTTATTACTACTCTCAATACACTTTTCTCAATGCATTTTAATTCGTTTCATTATTGAAATAAAATGTGATGCCCTGTTAGAAAGCCAAGACTCTGGATATCATTTGATCTCTTATTAGTAATATTGCCTCCTTAATGTTAAGTACCATACTTCTGTTAATAACATTAATAATATCATACAATGTTTTTTGGCTTTCATATTTTTTTTTCACACTGATCTTATTGTTAACTAAAAGTTCTGAATCACTGTTATGAAAGATTTCCTTATTCTATCCATGGACACATTTTCTATGCTAAATTTCAGAAGTATTTTATTTACTAAATAACATATTAATCTATATTTTACTTTCTCTCAGTATTTTTTTAATTGTCTACTTCTAAGCCACTGTATGTTTCTGATTGCAACATGGTATCCATTTTTTCACTTTTTAAAAACTTGAGCCCAGGCAGGGTGGCTAGTGCCTACAATCCCAGCACTTTGGGAAGCCGAGGGGGGAAGGTTGCTTGAGTCCAGGAGTTTGAGACCAGCATGGACAAAATCATGAGGCCCCCGATTTCTACAAAAAATAAAAATAAAAAAATAAAATTAGCCGGGTAGGGTGGTGTGTGCATCCTGGGAGGCTGAGCTGGGAGGATTGCCTGAGCCTAGGAGGTCAAGGCTGCAGTGAGCCAAGATCACGCCACTGAATTCCAGCCTGGACAACAAGAGCAAAATTCCATCTCAAAAACAAATAAGAATAAAAATAAAAAAGCAAACAAAAAAACTTGAATCTAGGTTTTGTAAAAGAGATCTTAGGCCAGGCATGACAGAGAACAGTTTTTCTCAGGGATACTTGCAGCCTTCCTTTTTTTATTTTTTTATTTTTTTATTTTTTATTTTTTTCATTTCATTTTATAATGCTGATAATAACCATATATTTTGTTTCATGTGCCATTAGGAGTAATGCTAGCAAAATGGCAGACTAGAAAGCTCCACGCTTGCTGGTTCCCTCTAATAATTCTTTCCTTTGCTGTGCAGTAGCTCTTAAGTTTAATTAGATCCCATTTGTCTATTTTGGCTTTTGTTTTCATTGCTTTTGGTGTTTTAGCCGTGAAGTTCTTGCATATGCCTATGTCCTGAATGGTATTACCTACGTTTTCTTCTAGGATTTTTATGGTGTTGTCTTATGTTTAAACCTTTAATCCACCTGGAGTGGTACAATCAATTTCAACTTGCTGTTCTTTGTGTTGAAAAACGTTTATATAAAAGAAAAAAGTGTGGAGTTTTCTTTTTTTTTATTATACTTTAAGTTCTGGGGTACATGTACACATTATGCAGGATTGTTACGTAAGTATACACATGCCATGGTGGTTTGCTGCATCCAACCCCCTGTCACCTACATTCGTTGTTTCTCCTAATATTATCCCTCCCCAAACACCCCACCCCTGCTATCCCTTCCCAAGATTCCCCACCCCCAAACAGGCCCAAGTGTGTGATATTCCCCTCCCCGAGTCCATGTGTTCTCATTATTCAGCACCCAGTTATGAGTGAGAATATACGGTATTTGGTTTTCTGTTCTTTTGTCAGTTTGCTGAGAATGACGGTTTCCAGATTCATCCATGTCCCTGCAAATAACATGAACTCATCCTTTTTTATTGTTGCATAGTATTCCATGGTGTATATGTGTCACCTTTTCTATCCAGTCTATCATTGATGGGCATTTGGGTTGGCTCCAAGTCTTTGCTATTATAAACAGTGCCACAATAAAAATATGTGTGCATGTGTCTTTATAATAAAACAATTTATAATCCTTTGGGTATATATTCAGGAATGGGATTGCTGGGTCAAATGGTATTTTTATTTCTAGATCCTTGAGGAATTGCCACACTGTCTTCCACAATGGTGGCACTAATTTACACTCCCACCAACAGTGTGAAAGCATTTCTCTTACTCCACATCCTCTCCAGCACCTGTTGTCTTCAGATTTTTTAATGATTGCCATTCTAGCTGGCATGAGATGATATCTCAATGTGATTTTGATTTTCATTTCTCTAATCACCAGTGATGATGAGCACTTTTTCCTATGTTTGTTGCCTGCATAAATGTCTTCTTTTCAAAAATGTCTGTTCATATCCTTTGCCCACTTTCTGATAGGGTTTTTTTGTTTGTTTGTTTGTTTGTTTCCTTGTAAATTTGTTTTAATCCTTTGTAGATTCTGGATATTAGCCCTTGTCAGATTGGTAGCTTGCAAAATTTTTTTCCCATTCTGTTGGTTGCCCAACTTCAAACTATACTACAAGTCTACAGTAATCAAAACAGCATGGTACTGGTACCAAAACAAAGATACAGACTAACGTAACAGAACAGAGGCCTCTGAAATAATGCCACACATCTACAATCATCTGATCTTTGACAAACCTGACAAAAACAAGCAATGGACAAAGGATTCCCTGTTTAATAAATGGTGTTGGGAAAACTGGCCAGCTGTATGCAGAAAGCTGAAACTGGACTTCTTCCTTACACCTTATACAAAAACTAACTCCAGATGGAATAAAGATTTAAATGTAAGACCTAATATGATAAAAACCCTGGAAGAAAACCTAGGTAATACCATTCAGGATATAGGCATAGGCAAGGACTTCATGACTGAAATACCAAAAACAATGGCAACAAAAGCCAAAATAGACAAATGGGATCTAATTAAACTTAAGAGCTTCCTCGCAGCAGAAGCGAAACAATCATTAGAGTGAACTGGCAAGTGTGGAGCTTTCTAGTCTGCCATTTTGCTAACAATACTCCTAATGGCCCATGAAACAAAATATATGGTTATTATCAGCATTAAAAAATACTGACAAAAACACAAGATTAGTATAAAATTATTAAATAAATAGAAAACTTCTGTAGTTGAAGAAGGAAAATATATCAATGGATAGAATAAGGAAGTCTTTCCAACTTACATAATGAGTCAGAACTTTTAGTTAACAATGAGATCAGTGTGAGAAAAAAAAAATATATGAAAGCCAAAAAACACCCAATTAAAAGATAGCTGTCATAAAAAAGAATAATCTGTGGTACTTTTACTCTCCCTTGCCTCATTTTCTCCTTAGTGTGATGGCTCTCTTGGTTATGAAGAGATAGCAATCTAGTTCGAATTACCTCCATTGAACCAAAGGGAGTTGAGCTGACCTTATTTGCAAAATGGTATGTATATTTTTTCTAACTTGCACGTAGGCTACTTAAACTATGGAAGCAAGGTGTACATCTCTATTTTTCTATTGTGGATCTCCAATGGCAAAAGCAAAGGAAAATGCTTTTGAAGGCTCCAAGTGGACTGCAGACTCACAGGGGCTTGCAGCAAGAGTTTATGGAGACATACAATAGACCACCTAAGACACGGAGAAGAATCTGATGTGACACTCTTTAGGAAATCAGTATATTCAAAAGCAGACATGTATACTGGGGTATTTATAGAAACATAAACATTCCCAGAGAAGACACATATTCAGGAAAGTTTGAAGAAGACCATAAACTTTCACCTTGAACTGATCTCTAGTCTTAGAAATAGTCTAGCTAAGTGCTTAAGTGCCCCAGCACAGAGCCAATCAACAAGAACTAGGAGAATTGCGTGTTTTTCTAATTCCCAAATTATTCACATGAAAATCTCAATTTATGCAAATAAAAGAAAAACACGGAACATTCAAGTAACAATAATTAACAATTGTCTCTTAGGAAGATTAGACATCAGACTAAATAGAAAGTTCCTTGAAAACAACTATCTAAATATACCTTAAATATACTCTCGGGATATGGGGCTTCATCTCCGGGTTTTTCAGGTTGGTCTCAAACTCCTGGGCTCAGAGGATCGTCCCAAACTTGGCTGCCCTCTTAAATTGTTGGGATTACCGGCATGAGTCACCACACCCAGCTGGGGCCATTATTTCATTAAAAAATCTCTCTCTGTATATATAGTTGCACACATGTAGTCTCAGTTACACTGGAGACTGAGATGGGAGAGTGCGTTTAACCCAAGAGTCAGAGGTTGCAGTGAGCTGTGATCACGTCAATGCATTGCAGCCTGAAAACAGAGCCAGATCCTGTCTCAAAAAAAAAGAAAGAAAGAAAGAAAGAAAGAAAGAAAGAAAGAAAGAAAGAAAGAAAAGAAAAGAAAGAAAGTAAAGAAAAAAGAATCATTGACCAACACTTCTGAAATTTAATATAATAAATAAAGGTACAAATTCAAGAAGCCCAATTAAATTCAAACAATATAATCTCAAAAGCACCAAGACTGAGATATATTACAGTCAAACTATTGAACGAAAAGGGCAAAACTACTGTGAACAGCAAAGAAAAAGTGACTCATCACATATATGGATCCTAAATATGATTATCAGCCAATCTCACATTCCAAACCTCGAAATCCCCAAAGCATTTGGATAATATATTTAAACCACTAAAAATGAAACAACAACAAATAATTAACCAAAAATTCTACGTCTTGCAAATTGATCTTCCAAAATGAAAGAAAATCTGACGCTCCCCCAGAAACAAAACTTGGGAATATTTATAACCAGTAGACTTGCCCTACAGAAAAATGGGAAATAGGATCCTTCAAGTTCAAAAAATAATACAATATAGTAATTTGAATCAATTTTAATAAAGATCACCAGTAAAAAGAAATACATGAGCAAAAATAAAAGTCAACATTGTAATTTTAGTTTGCAACTCCACTTTTATTTTTTACATGATTTCAAAGGCAAATACATAAAAAGATTAACAAACTATATAATCAGGCACATGGTGTGTGAGGATGCAATTTGTGACATCAATAACATAAATGGGAGAAGAACTTTATAAGAGTTGCATTTTTGTATGTTATTGAACTAAAGTTGTTAACAATTTAAGTTAGATTGTTATCACATGAGGATGTTAACTATAATCCCAGTGGTGACCACAAAAAAATCTATACTATAGACACAAAGGAAAGTGAGAAGGAAATAAAATACTTCACTATAAAATTCAACCAACACGGAAGACAGTAATGAAGGAACTGAGGTACAAAAGAGCAAGTAGACAAATAGAAAATATGTTCCAGAATGGCAGAAGTAAGACTTTTCCTATCTGAAACTACATTAACTGTGAGTAAATAATGTTGGCCAATAAAATGTAGAGGTTGGTAGAAAAAAAAATTAATTATCCATTATATGGTTAAATATATGTGATTTCTTTCAGAACTAAAGACAAAATATGTTGAAAGTACAGAAAAAGATATTTCATTCAAATGGAAACTGAAAAAAAAAAAAACCTAAGATACCTACATCAATATCCAACAAAATAAATTTCAGAGAAAATTATTCCAAAAGAAAAAGAAGAGCATTAAATATTGGTCAGAAGATAAATTCAAAAAAGAAGATCTAAGAATTGAAAATATATATGGACTTAACAACAGAGATTCAAAATCTATGGAGCAACCACTGGCAAAATTGAAGAAATACTTCTACAATAGTAGTTGGAGATTGTAATGCCCGGCATTATTTTTACTTCTACTTTTATTGAAGTATAATAAACAATTTAAAATATGTATATATTTAAGTTGTATAATGAGGCATTTTTATATAAATATGCCTGTGTAATGAATCCCACAATCAAGCTAACTAATATGGACATCTTTTACATAGTTAATATATTTTGTGATGAGAACCTACAATCCTTTTTATTTTTGTAAAGTCATTAATTATCTTCTTTTTATTTTTAATAATTTGAATCTTCTTTTTTCCTTGGTCAATCTCACGAAAAGTTTGTCAATTTTATTTATAATTTCACAGAACAAATTTTTGGTTGCATTAATTTGCTCTCCATTTATTCTTTGTCTATTTTATTTATCTCCATGCTAACCTTTATTATATTTTCCTTGATCTATCTATTTAGCTTACTCTTCTTTTTTTAGTTTCTTCACAGTGTACGATTAGGTTATTGACTGGAGACCTTTCTTTTTTCTCAACATATCTGTTTACAGCTATAAATACCTCTCTTAGCACTGCTTTACTTGCATCTCATAAGTTTGGGTAGATTGCTTTGTGTTTTCATTTGGCACTTAAAGGATCTCCTTTCTGATTTCTTCATTGGCCCAATTGTTGTTTAATAATGTGTTATTAAATTTACCCATATGTATGAACTTTACAGGTTTTCCATTTATTAATTTCTAGTTTTATTCTATAGTAATAATAATTATTTTAGTATTTTCAAATTTATGAAGACATCCTCTGTGGCCTGCATATGATTTATCCTACAGAATGCTCCTGGTGCCCTTGAAGAAATTGCATATTCTGTTGGTGTTGGGGAATATTCTATGTTTGCTATATCTAATTTGTTTATAGTACTGTTCATATCCACTTATGTTCCTTTGTCTAGAGATTATGTCTGTTATTGAAAGTAAAGTGTTGACTTCTGAGTATATAATTAAAGAACAAAATTTGATATCTTAAGTGTATGTCTGCATTCTCATGTTCATTCTAGCATTTTATATCTTTTCTTTTTGTATAAATTATGGTTTTAAACATGTTTTAAAACTAAATCAAGATATAGAAGTACCATAAGAGCCAATTAACAAATAAGTTGATAGTAAAATTTTGACGTACACACACAATAGATATAAGGGGTCATCAAAAAGTTCATAAAAATACATTGTGGAAAAAGTATGCATTAAATTTTATTTTTTGCACCACCGTAAACTTGCACTTAATTGTTATAACACGTCAGAATTGGATCTAATTTGAAGGATTAAAAAGGAAAATACATCAATATGAAATGAGCCACATGAATTTTTATAAAATTAAAGCAAGAACAAACACCAGATTTATAGCGATGCTTGGGTGAAAGAAGGGTGATCTTACTGATACATTATGAAAAATTTATGGAGAAAATGATCCAAATAAATCAACCGTTTACAAATAAATAAATAATTTTGAGAAGGGACCAATGTTAAAGTCTACTGCAGCAGACCATTCACATCAATTTGTAAGTAATAAATTACGGTACAATCTTGGTTGTACCGTAATTGAAGAGAATGAGCAGTTAACTGCAGAAACAAGAGCCAATACCATAGACATCTTAGTTAATTAAACGTAGACAATTCTGACTAAAAATTTAAAGTCGAAGAAACTTTGTATTCGATAAATGGCAAAACCATTGCACCCCAAATCAGTTGCAGACAAAAATAAAAAATAAATAAATAAAAACACAGAAATTTTAATGGAAATTTTAAACAAGTAAGGTAAAGACCCTGAGGCATTTCTTGGAAGAATTACAGCAAGTGGTAAAACTGAAACAATTATTTACCAGTTCTATCCTGAAGACAAAATACAATCAAAATAAAGCCTACTGAAAGATGACATGGTTCAGTTGAAGCAAAAGCAGACCAGTCAAGAGCAAACATTATAACAAAATTTTTTTGGTAATCCTCAAGGAAATTTGCCTGTTGACTTTCTAAAGGGCAAAATGATTATAACATATGTTTATTATAAGAATATTTTCAGAAAATTAACCAAAGCGTTAGCAGATGAATTTTCTATGAAAGCTTTAACCAGGGAGTCATCCTCCACTATGACAATGATTCTGCTCATTTTTCTCATTAAGCAAGGGTAATTTTGTGTAAGTTTCAGAGGGAAATCATAAAATATACACCTTACAGTTCTGATTTGGCTCCTTCTGCCTAATCGTTTTTGTTTCCCAATCTCGAACAGTCTTTATAGGACCCTCAATTTCTTCACTAAATAATGTGATAAATACTTCATTGACCTGGTTAAATTCCCAGGACTGTCAATTGTACATTTACTCTGAAGTTTTATTTATCTTGCTAGCTTTGTGGATGGTTTGATGTTTCACATTTAAATTTTATTGAGTTCACCTCTGATTTAAAATTTCAATCAGCTGACCTGAATAAAATTGAGATGTAAAACTTTAAAAAATGAGCAAATGAAACAAAATATGTTATTTCAAGGAATAAATAAGTTTGAAAGGCCACTATCTGGGCAAAAAAAAGAGAGAGAAGATCCAAAAGAACACAATCAGAAATGACAAAGGGGACATTATCATTACCCACCCCAAAATACAGAAATCCTCAGATACTGTTATGAATTCCTCTGTGCATACAAACTAGAAAACCTACATGGAATGGATAAATTCCAGGAAAATTGCTACCTCCCAAGATTGAACCAGGAAGAAACTGAATTTCTGAAAAGACCAACATTGAGCTCTTAAATTGAATTAGTAATAAAAGCCTAACAACCAGAAAAAGCCCAGATCCAGATGAATTCAGAGTCAAATATTACCATATGTATAAAAAAGGGTACTATTTCTACTTATTTGATTCCAAAAATTGAGGACGAGGGACTCATTCCTAGCTTATTCCATAGGGCTAGCATCATTTTGATATAAATTCTGGGAAAAACACAAATACAAAAGAAATTTTCAGGTCAATATCTCTAATATAGACACAAAAATTCGCAACTAAATATTAGCAAACTGCATCCCACAGCACATCAAAAAGCTAATCCACCATGATCAAGTAAGCTTTATGCCTGAGATGCAGGATTGGTTTAACATGTGCAAATTAATAAATGTGATTCATCAAATTAACATAACTAAAAACACATGATCATCTGAATATATGCAAAAATGCTTTTGATAAGACTAAACATCTCTTCATATTAAAAATCATCAAGAATCTAGGCAATGAAGGAACAGATCTCAAAATGAAAAGAGCCATCTATGACAAACCCAAAGCCAACATTATGTTAACTTGGCAAAAGTCTGCAGGATTCCTTCTTGAGAACCCCAAAAAGACAAAGACGTCAACTCTAACCACTCTTATTAAATATCGTACTAAAATGCCTACCAGAGCAAATCAAGCATCCCAGTAGGAAGAGAGGAAGCAAAACTCTCTCTCTTCACATGTAAGATTATTATATACCTAAAAAACTCCAGGCACGGTGGCTCATGCTGCCTCTAATCTCAGCACTTTGGGAGGAAAAGGTGGGTAGATCACTTGATGTCAGGAGTTTGAGACCAGCCTGACTAACATGCTAAGACCCTTTTTCTACTAAAAATATATTAATTAGTCAGGCTTGGTGGCAGGTGTCTGTAATTTCTGTTACTCAGGAGGCTGAGGCACAAGAAGCGCTTGAAGCCAGGAGGAGGAGATTGTAGTAAGTCACAAAACAAACAAACAAATAATAATAATAATAATAATAACTTCTGTAATGTTTCAATGAAAAATTAATCTACAAAATTAGATTAATCTATCAGTAGCATTTATATACACCCAAAAGTTCCAAACTGAAAGACAAATGAATAATGCAATCCCAGTTGCAATAGACAAAAGATGAATAAAACACCTAGGAAAACAGCTAACCAGGGAGGTGAAAGATATCTACAATGAGAATTACAAAACACTGCTGAAAGAAAGCAGAGGTAACACAAACAAATGGAAAAATATTCCAAGCCTGTGAATAAGAAAAATCTATATGATTAGAATGCCCGTACTACCCACAGCAATTTAAAAATTCAATGTTATTTTTATCAAACTACCAATGACATTTCAGAAAATTTCAGAAGAAATTTTATTTCTATTTCTTCACAGAAGTAGAAAAAAATAACTATTTTAAAATGTGTACAAAACTAAAAAGAGCCCTAATATTCAAAGTATTACTAAGTAAAAAAAAAAAAAAAAGACAAAGCCAAAAGAATTAACACTACCACACTCCCTGACTTCATGCTACATTATACACAATAATCAAAACAGTATGATACTACTACAAAACCGTACACAGACTAATGGAATAGATCAGAGAAACCAAAAATAAAGCCGCACACTTAAAACCATCAGATCTTTGACAAAGCTGACAATAACAAGCAATAGTGAAATAACTTTCTATCCAATAAATAGTGGGAAGATAACTGACTAACTATAATGATGGCAATGGCAGGCCATCAGGAGCGGCCACTGTCATCATGCTGGCTGCAGCAGGAAGGTGCAGGCAGTGATGGCAGGAGTGGCTCCAGGAGCAGCAATGGTGGTGGTAGGTTCCCTCTGCTCTGTGTCTCTGAGGCAGCTGATTGCCACACGTGGCTGGGCGAAATCAGCTACCAGGTCTGGAGTCTCCACTGCTCCAAATTCGGCTTTGTGTTGCAGCTCTTACTCACCACTACTTTGGCAGGGTAGGGGGAAGTGGCAGACCTCGCCCCAAAGCAGTGCTGCACTCCACAGAGTCAGTAGGAGCCAGAGACACGTGGGAGTCCCTATGTTGTCCACCTTCCTGGGGGTTGTCACAGTGGGGCTGGGTTGAGCATCTCCCTGGAGGGGAAGCAGCAAACTGAGGCACGGAGGGGTGGGCAGAGAGGCACAGAGCAAGAATCGAGAGCCCCCACCTCAGGCTGTGAGGAGGCATGAACAGAACTGCCTGCATCCTCCATGGAGTGGGTGAGAGCCCTGCCCTCCAAGGTGCAGGACCCGGGTGCCTCCGGACTCTAAACCGTTGGGAGCCTGGGAAGGTCTCTCTGCCCCAACAGGCTTGGGGTTTTATGCTTCTGATGTTTGGTCATCTGAAACTGCTTGGCACTCTCTTGATAACAAACAATTTATCTTTGGCTGTTGCTCCTTCACAGAATGCCAGAGTTAATAGGGCTCCATGGCTTCAGGGAAAACAACCCAGAAGCAGAGACCAACACTGAGTCTTCGATATGGCACCATTCCACATGTTGATCAGCTAGCTACCTGGTGGCAGGTTGTTTATATTGGACCTCTTCTATCATGGAAAAGGTCCTCACTAGTACAGATAATTACTCTGGATGTGGGTTTGTCTATCCTACATGCAATGTTTCTACCAAGACTTCATCTGTGGACTCACAAAATGCCTTATCCACCGTCATGGTATTCCACACAGCATTGCCTTTAACTTCACTTTTCTGCTAAAGACGTGCAGCAGTGGGCTCATGTTCATGGAATTTACTGATCTTATCATGTTCCCCGTTATTCTGAAGCAGCTGGATTGATAGAATGGTGAAATGGCCTCTTAAAGTCAGAATTACAATGCCAACTATATGATAATACTTTACAGGGTTGGGTAAAGTTCTCCAGAAGGACATGCATGCTCTGAATCTGCATCCAATATATGGTACTGTTTCTCTTATAGCCTGGCTTCATGGGTTCAGAAGTCAAGGGATGGAAGAGGAAGTGGCACCACTCATCATCATCCCTAGTAATCCACTAACAACATTTTTGCTTCCCGTTCCCATATTACATTCTGCTGGCCTAGAGGTCTTAGTTCCAGAGGGAGGAACGCTGCCATCAGGAAACACAACCATGATTCTATTAAATTGGAAGATTGCCACCTCTACACTTTGGGCTACTTCTACCTTTGTCAACAGGCAAAGAAGGTACTTACAGTGTTGGCTGGTGTAATTGACCCGGACTATCAATATGAAATCAGTCTATTACTCCGTAACGGAGATAAGGAAGAGTACACATGCAACACAGAAGATCCAGTAGGGCGTCTCTTAGTATTACAACACCCCGTGATTAAGGTCAATGGGAAATTACAACAGCCCAATCCAAGCAGGACTACAAATGTTCCAGACCCCTCAGGAATGAACATTTGAGTCATTTCATCAGGAAAGAAACCACAATCTGCTGAGGTGGTTGCTGAAGGGAAAGGGAATATGTAGTAGAAGAAGGTAGTCATCAATACCAGCTATGAGCACGTGAGAAGCTGCAGAAACGAGGACTGTAATTGTCATGAGTATTTCCTCCTTCTTTTGTTAAAAACATGTTTGTGCACATATACAATTGTACTAATAAAATATCTTTATTTCCTATTCCTTTATCATGTGACACAATATTTATTGACTTTATATCAGCATTTAAGCATTGTTAACTTTATGTAATAGTATTTGGGATGGGGATTGGTGCATTTCCAGTCATATGAAGAAGAGTAGTATTATGTTAGGCATAATTATAACTTTATTATTGTCTTTATTTGAAGATTATGTATGATTTCAGGAGATATGTATGGGTTCAAGTGGACAAGGCATGGACTCATGATGGTTAATACTGAGTGCCAACTTGATTGGATTGAAGGGTAAAAAAAACATTGATTTCTTGAGTGTGTCTGTGAGGGTGTTGCCAAAGGAGATGAATATTTGAGTCAGTGGGCTGGGAAAGGCAGATCCAACCTTAATCTGGTAGGCATAACCTAATCAGCTGCCAGCGAATATAAACCAGGCAGAAAAAATTGTGAAAAACTAGACTGGCCTAGCCTCCCAGCCTACATCTTTCTCCCCTGCTGGATGCTTCCTGCCCTTGAACATCAGACTTCCAGTTCTTCAGTGTGGGACTCCTACTGGCTCTCCTTGCTCCTCAGCTTGCAGATAGCCTCCTGTGGGACATTGTGATCATGTGAGTTAATACCTAATAAGCTCCCATTATATGTGTGTGTGTGTGTGTGTGTGTGTGTATCTTCATTTTATTTTCTATTCCTTTATCGTCACACACACACACACACACACACACACACACACATATATATATATATATATATATATATATATATATGTATTTCTTTTATTTCTGTCCCTCTAGCAAACCCTGACTAATAAACCACCTATCAGCATAAAGGAGTTAAGAGAAGACATGATGCTTATCTTAATGGCAATTAGATATATATTTTCAGAGGGGGAATTGATGGCAGCAGCAGGCCATCCAGAGAAGCAACTGTCATCATGTCAGTTGCAGGAGGGAGGCACTGTTGGGGTGGCAGGAGTGGCTCCAGGAACAGCAGTGGTGGTGGTGGGTTCCCTGTGCCCCAGGTTCCTGACACAGCTGATTGCACTGCCTCCACCCTCACTTGACTAGGCAGGACCAGAGCCTCAAATGCTCCAGATTCAGCCTGGCATCACTGCTCTTGCCTGTTACCACTGCAGGGAAGGTGCCGGGAGGAGGTAGAGCTGGGCCTGAGGTAGTGTTGTGATGTGCTCCATGAAGCTGGCACTAGCCAGGGACAGGCTGGAGACCCCAGGGAGCCTGCTGCCTTGGGGACTGCCATGATGGAGCCAGCCAAGCTGCCCACCACCAGAGTAGCAGCAGTCGGGCACAGAGGTGAAGGCAGAGAGGGGCCCTAGAGGATCTGGAGCTTCTGTTCCAGGCTGCACAGAGGAAGCATAGCTGGATCTGACTGCATGCTCCATGGTGCAGTCAGGAGTCCTGCCCTCCCAGGTGCAGGACCTGGGCATCTCTGGACTCTGCACCCTCAGGATCCTGGGAATGTCCCATGCCTTTTCAGTCTAGGGGTTGTCTGCTCCTGTTGCTTGGCCTTTTCCTACTCCCAGCACCAACTCTAATCTTGGAGCAGGGTTGGGACAAAGACTGGGCATTGTCCCAGCCTGGCTGAATGTGTCCAGGCTTAGGGCAGCACTGACATGCCCGCCTCCTGCTGACTCAGTACCCCCTTGGCACGATCATCCTGAGCACCATGAGTGGTGGCAGGAGACAAATAGGCTTCTAGGTGGAAGGGGGCAGGTCCCCAGTGAGGCCTCACATTTAGGCCAGGGAGGACCTGAAGGCTGAGGTGCTGGGCTGCCAATCCCACAGATCAGAGTGGAAGCTTGTGGTGCTTTTTCCAGCTTCACCCATGGCCACCCATAGACCAATTGGCACACAGTTCTTTCCTCCTGAAACTCATTAAAGCCTGGGGCTCAGCCACAGCAGAACACAGGATGGGAAAACCAGCGGCAGAGAGAAGCTACCCTCTCTGCTAGGAGGTGAACACTTGACAGGACACCCTGACTGTATAAGGGAGCTGCTCGTGGGAGACTGAGCTGTTTTATTGCTCAGTTAAAGCTTCTCTTCATCTTGCTCACCCTTCAGATGTCTGTGTACCTCATTGTTTCTGGTTGTAAGACAAGAACTAGGGACCTACTAAACAGTGAAGCTAAAAGAGTTGTGACATAAACAGGCCTGAAACATGAGCCTTGCTTTCCATGTTATGGGTAAGGAGAAGAAGAGAAGAGTTTCAGCTTTCTGGAGTTTCCAGACTTGGAAACTCCCCAAGCCAGGTCTCTGATTCCCTCTTTGGGGACCTGTGGTTTCTGGTTTCTCCAAGTGCCACAGCATTCCCTGTTGTTAGCTGGGAGAGCTGCTTGTAGTGTTCCTGGTCCAGCTGCAGCCTCCCAGAGAGCCAGCACACATGCCGGCACTTAGAGCTACTTGTCCCACAGCAGCAGCCAGCATGTTTGATGGCACTGTGGCTAGACCCCATGCTCACTCACACACTCCTTGCCACCTCATGCTTGACTTACAGTCTTCATCTGGAGGTGTTGTGTCCAGGCCAGTAGCATAAGTTGAGCACAGCCTGTCAGGCTGAGTGGGTGGAATGAGCCCAGCAAGCCTGAGCAAAACTTGGGCCAAGGTACCACCAGCTACAGGTTTCCAGCCAGAAAACAACACCCCAAAGATCCCATAACAGTAATATATGCAGAAGATTGAGACTGGACCCCTTCTTTTCATGATGTATAAAAATAAACATAAGATGCATTAAAAACTGTAATTTATAACCTAAAATTATAAAAACTCTGGAATATAACCTGAGAAATGTCATTCTGGATATAGGACCTGGCAAAGATTTTATGACAAAGATGTTCAAAGCAACTGCCACTAAAACAAAAATTGACAAATGTGATCTAGTTAAACTATAGAGCTTTTGCACAGCAAAAGGGCCTATCAACAGAGTAAACAGATCACCTAGAATGGGAGAAAATGTTTGCAATCTATGCCTGTAACAATGGTCAAATATCCAGAATCTATAAGGACCTTATACAATTCAACAAATAACACCAGTAAACATGTGTATGGGACATGAACAGACACTTTTCAAAAAAAGGCATGTGTGTGTCTAACAAATATATAAAATAAAAATATTCAATATCATTAATCATCAGAGAAATTCAAATAAGAATCACAATAAGATATCATCACATGCCAGTCAGAATGGTTATTACTAAAAAGAAGAAAAAATGTTTGTAATTTTGCAGAGAAAAGGGAACATTTACATACTACTGGTGGGGATATAAATTAGTTCAGCTACTATGAAAATCAGTTTGGAGATCTCTCAAAGGATTTAACACAGAACTCCTATTTGATACAGCAATACTATAACTGACAAGTATAATTAAAGGAATGTAAGTCATTCTACCACAAAGACTCATACATATATATGTTCATTGCAGCACTTTTCACCATAGCCAGGACATGGAATCAACCAAGATGCCCATCATTGATAGACTGGATAAAAACATCTGGCACATATATACCATGAAACATTGCACAGTTTTAACAAATGAAATGAAATCATGTCTTCTGCATCAATATGGATGCAGCTGGCGGTCATTATCTCAAACAAATTAACACATAATCAGAAAACCATGTACTACATCCTTTCACTTATAAATGGAAACTAAACATTGAATACATAAACACAAAAAGAGATACAGTAGACCCCAGGACTTACTTGTGGATGTAGGATGGGAGAAGGGTGAAGATAAAAATACTACCTATTGGGTTCTATACTCACTACCTGGGTGACAAAATATTTTGTACACCAAACCCCAGTAACATGCAATTTACACAAACCAAAAAACCTGCACCAGTAGCCCCTGAAAATAAGATAATAATTGGAAAGAAAAAATATATTGACCTATATTTCTGATAAACATAGATGCAGAAATGCTCTAGAAAGTACTAGCAAATAAAATTCAACATTAACATTAAGAAGATCATTCACCATGATCATGTAGAATTATTCCGAGAATACTAGGATGATTCAATGCATACAACTCAATAAATGAGATACATATATTAATAGAATTAAGTACAAAAGCCATATAATCACTCAATAGACAGCAAAAATTTCAGTAAAATTTATCATTGTTTCATTATAAAGAAAAGTCAAGAAATTGGGTGGGGAATAAACAAATGTTTAACCATGCATATCATATATGACAAACCCACAGCTAGCATCATACTGAATGGGAAAAAAATAAACACCTTTCCTCTAAGATTTACAATAACATAAGAATGCCCACTTTCAACATTTGTATTTATTCTAGTACTGGAAATCCTCATCAGAGCAATTAGATTGAATAAAGAAATGCAAGTCATCCAAATTGAATAGAAATCAACTGGTTCTTATTTGCAGAAGACATAATCTTATACTTAGAAAAAACTAAATAGTCTACCACAAAAATCGTTAGAACTGATAAGCTAATTTAGTAAAGTTGTTGAATAAAATATCAGTACCATTTCTATATCCCAACAATGAACAATCTAAAAAAAAACACACAATTCAATTTGTAATAGCTACAAACATACCTAGAAATAAACCTAATGACAGTAGTAATATGTTTCTACAATGAAACTTATAAAACACTGATACAATAAATTAAATAAGAAACAGTGAAATGTATTTCATGCTTATGTACTTGGAGAATAAATCCGGTTAAAGTATATATACCACCCCCAAAAATCTATCGATTCAGCCAAATCCTTTCAAAATAACAATGCCATTTTTCACAGAAACAGAAAAAAAAAAAAAAAAAACCTAAAATTTAAATGGGCCCGTAGCAATACTGAGCAAAACTATAAAGCTTGTGGAATCACAGAAACTGTCTTTAAATTATACTACACAGCTATAGTAACAAAACAGTACACTACTGACATAAAAACAAACATAGATAAATAGAAGGAAATGGAGTCCACAGAAATAAATTCAAGCATTGGCAGCAAACTCATTTTCAATAATGATGCCAAAATCATACATTGGAGTAATGACAGTTTCTTCAATAAATTATGCTGGAAAGACTGAATATCTATATACAGAAGAAAAAATCTTGACTCTTATCTGTCACTATATAGAAAAATTAAATCAAAATGTATTAAAGATATAAATATAAGCCTGAAAATGATGAGACCACTACAGAAAAATACTAAGAGAAATGCTTTAGGTCATTGGTCTGTGCAAAGATTTTTCGAGTAAGACTGAAATAACACAGGCAACCAAAGCAAACATAGACAAACGGGATAATATCAAGCTAAAAAGCTTCTTTACAGCAAAGACAAAAACCACAAATGTGAAGGTAAAACCTTCAGAGTGGGAGAAAATATTTGCAACTATCTCTCTGAGAATGAATTAATAATGAAAATATATGTTTTGCACTCAATATCAAATATATCCAATTAAAATGGAAAATATTTGAGTAGTCACTCATCAAATGAAAATATACAAATGGCCACCAGGTATATGAAAGAAAATATTCAACACCATTAATTATCTGGGAAACACAAATCAACACCACAGTAAGATGCCATTTCATCCCAGTTAAAATATGTACTTTCAAAAGAAAAAAATAACAGATGTTGATGAGAATGTATGTAAAGGGGAACATTTAAACACCACTGGTAGAAATACAAATTAGTACAGCAACAATGGAAAACAGTATGAAGTTTTCTCAAAAGTTTAAAAATAGAACTACCATATAATCTAGCAATTCCAGTACTGGATATAATTCCAAAAAAAGATAATCAATATAATAAGGATGCATCTGCACTCCCATGTTTATTACAGCCACTCAACAGCCAAAATAAAAATCAACCTACATGTTTATCAATAGACAAATGGATAAAAGGAGACTGTAGTATATAAACTGAATAAAATATTACAAAGCCATTAAAATAACAAAATTAATGTCATTTTCAGCAACATGGATGAACCGGTAAGTTTAGTGACATAAGCCAGGCACAGAAAGATAAATATAACATGGTCTCACTCATTTGTGGGAGGTAAAAATGTAGGCCTCATCAAAGTAGAGAGTAAAATAATTATCACTAGAGGCTGAGAAATGTAGGGGTGTATGGGGGAGAAAAAAATTGGAGTAACAGGTAAAAGCATAGTTAGGTAGAAGAAATGAATGCTAATATTTAATAGTACCATAGGATACCAATAGATAACAATAATTTATTGTAGAAATGAAGATGTGAAATAGTTCTAATACAATGAAATAATAAACATTTGAGGTAATGAATATCCTAGTTACTTTAATTTAAACATTATACGTTGTAGGTATGTATCAAAATATTACATGTGCCTTATAGATGTATACAATTGTTTTCTGTTTATTGAGAAAGTACAAAACAAAGGTAAATTACACATTAAAAATGCTGACAGACAGCATTTTAAATATACAAAGGAAAATGGACATTTGGATTAATAAAGATCAGAGTTCTTCAAATAGTTTGCACACAAGTGAGTCTACGTGGAGACATATTATAATTAAAGAAAATCAAAATAAAATACAGAAAGCAAACAGTGACTTGTCCTGTATGGGAAAATTGCTGATACAACTATCAACTGAATTCTCAGTAGAATACTTGCTGCCCAGGAAAGAAAGGAATGATACAGTCCATGAACAGAAAGAAAAAAAAACTTCCCAAAACAAATACTGTACCAGGCAAAACCACCCTATCTGCTGTATAAGGATGCTACAGTGAATTATTCAAATATAAAAACATATTAAACAGTAAAATGAAAACATATGAAAGTACAAATTTCACTAATAAATATAAATACATAGACAAATAGAGAATGATGTAATCAATACTGCAATGATGGCACATAAATAATGGTAACATTAATATAAAAAATAAAAAAAATATTAGGAATAATTATAATCTCAAAAATTTAATAATAAAAACAATATATGAAAGAAGTGACTGACATCAATAACTTAAAATGTGTCCATAAGAAGAAAATAAAGTATACAGTTTCTGTCAGTGATCCCCAAACTTTAGGCACCAGGGACTGGTTTTATGAAAGGTAAGTTTTCCACCTATTGTCTTAGTGTTTAACATTTGGCTAAACTGGGGTGGGGAGATGGTTGCAGAATGAAACTGTTCCACCTCAGATAATCTGGCATTAGTCAAATTACCATAAGGAGTGTTCAACTTAGTTCCCTCGCATTCAGTTTAAATAAGATTTGTGCTTCTGTGAGAATATAATGCTGCTGCTAATCTGATGGGAGGTGGACTTTATGTGGTAATGCTCACTCAGTGCTGCTCACCTTCTGCTGTGTAACCTGGTTCCTAACAGGCCACGGACTGGTATTGGTCCATGGCTCAGGGTTTGGGGACCCAGCTGTCTATGATTAAGGTTAAGCTGTTTTAGTTTAAAATGTGGTTACTAGTATAAAACATAGAGAAACCAATAAAAAAAAAGTAGAAGTAGAAAGTTCTTACCCATCAATTTTAACTTTAGATATAGGTGGATTAAATGTCCTGATTAAGAGTCAGATTTGCTGAGTGAATAAAAATTAAAAATATCCAACTTTATGGTGTCTACAAGAGACTCATTTTAAAATTAAAGACAAATAAAGACTACAGCTGGGGAAAAGAAGAAAGATGTTTCATGTAAATGTAAACAAAAGCAACAAGAGTAGTTATATTTATATCAGAAAAACATAAACTTTAAGTTAAAAACTAAAAGCGTCAAATAAGGTTGTTTTGTATTAAGAAATGGGATCATTCAACAGGAAAAGAAAACAATTATAAATATATAAAAACTCAACATCAAAGCACTATATAAAGCAGAAATTGACAGAACTTAAGGAAGAAATAGACACAAATGCAGTAATAATAATAGGATACATTAATGCCTGCTTTCAACAATGCTGTATTAGTCCATTTTCATGCTGATATAAAGAACTTCCTGATAATGGATGATTTATAAAGAAAACAAGTTTATCTGAGTCACAGTTAAGCATGCCTGGGGAGGCCTCAGGAAACATACAATCCTAGTGTAAGTACAAGCAAACACATCCTTCTTTGTCTGGTGGCATAAAAGAGAAGTACCAAGCAAAGGGTAAAAATCCCCACACGAAACTATCAGATCTCATGAGAACTCACCATCACAAGAACAGTACAGAGGACTCACCCTCATGATTCAATTACCTCCCAATGCGTACCTCCCATGAAAAGTGGAGATTATAGGAACTACAATTCAAGATGACATTTGGGTTAGGACCCAGCTGAACCACATGATTCCATTCCTAATCCCTTCCAAATCTGATGTTCTTACATTTCAAAACGCAATCACGCTGATGGCAGATTTGGGCTCCCATGGCCTTGTGCAGATCTGCCCCTGTGGTTTTGCAGTATACAGCCCCACTTGCAGCTGCTTTCATGGCTGCTGTTGAGTGTCTGTTGCTTTTACCAGGCACACAGTGCAAGCTGTTGGTGGATCAACCATTCTGGGGTCTGGAGGATGGTGGCACTCTTCTCACAGCTCCAACAAGGAGTGCCCCAGTGGGAACTGTGTGGGGGCTTCAACTCTACATTTTCCTTCCACACTGCCCTAAGTAGAGGCTCTACGTAAGGGCTCCACCACTGCAGTAAACTTGTGTCTGGGCATCCAGTCATTTCTAGACATCCTCTGAAATGCAGGCAGAACTTCCCAAACCTAAATTCTTGATTTCTGTGCACCTGCAGGCATAACACATGAAAGCTGCCAAAGCTTGGGACTTTCATCCTCTGAAGCCAAAACCAGAGCTGTACCTTGACCCTATGTAGCCACTGCTAAAGCAGCTGTGACACAGGGCAGCAGCACACACAGCAAGGGAGCACTAGGTCCAGCCTAGGAAATTATTTTTTCCTCCTAGGTCCCCAGGCCTGTGATGGGAGAAGTTGTCATGAAAACATGTCCCGGAGACATTTTTCCTACTGTCTTGGTGTTTAACATTTAGCTCCTTGTTACTTATGCAAACTCCTGCAGTAGGCTTGAATTTCTCCTGAGAAAATGTTTTTTTCTTTTCTATTGCATCAACAGGCTGCAAATTTTTCAAACTTTTATGCTCTGCTTCCTCGCGAATGCTTTGCTGCTTCCAAATTTCTTCTGCCATATAGCATAAAGTCATCTCTCTCATTCAAAGTTCCACAGATCTGAAGGGCAGGAGCAAAATGCTGTTAGTCTCTTGCTAGAGCATAGTAAGAATCACCTTTATTCCAGTTTCCAACAAGTTTCCCATATCCATCTGAGTCCAGCTCAGACTGGACTCCATTGTCCATATCACTCTCAGCATTTTGGTCAAGGCCATTCACAAGCCACTAAGAAGTTCCAAACTTTCCCATATCTTTCTGTCTTCTGAGCCTTTCAAGTTTCTAGTAAGTCCCAAACTTTCCCACATTTTTCTTTCTTCTTCTGAACCCTCCAAATTCTGCCTGTTACCCAGTTCCAAAGTCACTTCCATATTTTCAGATGTCTTTATAGCAGCATCCCACTCTCTGTGGTACCAATTTACTGTATAAGTTTGTTCTTATGCTGGTACAAATAAATTCTCAAAACTGGGTAATTTATAAAGAAAAGAAGTTTAATTTACTTACAATTCCACATGGCTAGGGGGCCTCAGGAAACCTACAATCATGGCAGAAGGGGAAACAAACACATCCTTCCTCACATAGAGGTAGGAAAGAGAAATGCCAAGTGAAAAGGGAAAATCCTACAATAAAACCATTGAATTTCATGATAAATCACTCACTATCAGGAGAACAGCATGGGAAACCACTCATATGATTCAATTACCTCCCAACAGTTCCTTCCTATGACAAACAGGGATTGTGGGAATTACAATTCAATATGAGATTTGTGTAGGGACACAAACACAATATCAAATGGATAGAAAAAAAATCAATAAGGAAACATCAGTTTGAATAACACTTTAGACAAAATGAACCTAAAGGATATACAGAGAGTATTTCACCCAACAGCAGTACAATACTCATTCTAGACAAGCACATGATACATTCTCCAGGATATATCAAATATCAGGTCACAAAATAAGTCTTAACAAATGTAAGAAAACTGAAATTATTCCAAATATCTCTTTCAATCAAAATTGCATCAACTAGATTAATAATAAAAATGCTAAAAATCACAAACCTGTGGAAATTAAACAGTACACAATTATACAACCATTGAGTCAAATAAAAAATAAAAAGAATTGCAAAAATATGACAAATGAAACCGAAAACACAGTATACAAAAACTTGTAGGATGCAGGAAAACAGTACTAAGAAAGATGATAATAGCAATGAATGCTTATATTAAAGAATAAGAAAGAGGCCGAGTGTGGTGGTTCATGCCTGTAATCCCAGCACTTTAGGAGGCCGAGGTGGGTGGATCACAAGGTCAAGAGATTGAGACCATCCTGGCCAACATGGTGAAACCCTGTCTTTGTCAAAAAATACAAAAATTAGCTGGGTGTGGTGGCATGTGCCTGTAGTCCCAGCTACTCAGGAGGCTGAGGCAAGAGAATTGCTTGAACCCAGGAAGTAGAGGTTGCAGTGAGCTGAGATCATGCCACTGCACTCCAGCCTGGCACCTGGTGACAGAGCCAGACTCTGTCTCAAAAAAATAAAAATTAAAAAAATAAAAATAAAAAAAGGAAGAAAGATTTCAAATAGCCAGTGAAATTTTACCTCAGAAAATTAGAAAAAAAAAAGTGAAACAGCAAAAAAGGACACAAAATAAAATAGCAGTCCTGTAAAGATTCCAATTCTGGCCTCACTTCATTATTGGGAGTGCCCAAAGCTCTGAAAATCCTGAAGAGATGATCAATTTCTGAATCCTCATGGAAAAGTGGTTTCTTAGTTGCTGGTTCAGCAAATATGGTGCCTATACTCGAAATGTCAACTGGAATCAAGTAATGAGCTGACCCCAGCAATACTTCTTGTGATCTATACTAGAGTGTTACTACCTCATCTGTATATATTCTAAGAGGTATTCCAAAAGCTCTGGCAAGGCCAAAATCAGCCAGTTTAATTGTTCCTTTGTCATCAATCAAGAGATTTTGAGGTTTTAAGTCTCTGTGAAGAACTATTCTAGAGCAACAAAACACAATCCCCTGTAGGATTTCATATAAATAACTCTTAACCAGTGAAGAATCCATGTATTGATCAGGAGGGATAGAATCCAAGTATTTCTTCAGATCCATGGAAAGAAATTAAAAGATGAGCTATAACCTGGAATCCTGCATAAGCTCATTCTGAAGACTGACTACATTTGGAAGATGAAGTCCTACTAATAGAGAAATTTCCCAAATTGCCATACTAGGAACCCCTTACTCTTCACTTTCTAGTCTGATTTTTCCATGGCTACCACTTGACCTGTAGCTTTGTGTCTACCCTTATACCTAACTCCACTGGTACCTTCTCCAATTTTCTCTATTTTGGTATACTCTTCCATAGTTAGTCAATAGGTATGGTAGATCCCGGCTTATCATCCTGCTGCAGCCCCAGAGGCAATTACCCCAGTTGAGTCGCTTTCTGCTCAACTTCCAAGAACCAGCTTTGAAATGAAGCATCAAAAACTTGGATGAAAATGGCTTGGATTGTCTCTCATAAATGTTAATCTATGATCCAGCCAAACGAATTTCTGGCAAAATGGCATTGAATCATCCATATTTTCATGATTTGGACAATCAGATTAAGAAGATGTAGCTTTCTGACAAAAAGTTTCCACATCTTATATCAAGAACAGATAGCTGTGTTTTTATTGTTAACTCTGTCCATTTTTGTCTTATATATTTCTCTTTGTTGTCAAACTTAAGCTGTTCTTCATCTTCTAATTTCAAAAGTATAATTTAAAGATGTAAATATTCTATATGAATTTAAGTATAATTCTGTATATGTGTGTAGGTCTCACTGTACCAACTATTTGTTACTATAATAAGACTATAATATTGATGTCAGGAAAATAAAATAAAATAAAATAATAAATCTTAGAGGACAAATAAAATAAGAAACAGAAAAAATAAAATATTAAAATAACAAAATTAGATTACATTTAAGAAATAAAATTAAGACTTAGCTAAAGAGAGATACAATAGTAGTATCACATAATTATCTCAATAGAAACAGAGAAGGCCTTCAACAATATTTAACACTGCTTTATGCTAAAAACTCTCAATAAACTAGGTATCAATGGAATGTATCTGAAAATAATAAAAGCTATTTATGACAAAACCACAGACACTATCATGCTGAATGGGCAAAAACTGGAAGCACTCCCTTTGAAAACTGGAACAAGACAAGGGTGCCCTCCCTCAATTCTCCTAATCAATATAGTATTGGACGTTCTGGCCAGAGAAATCAGGCAAGGAAAAGAAATAAAAGGTATTAACTAGGAAAAGAGAAAGTCAAATTGTCTCTATTCACAGATGACATAATTGTATATTTAGAAGACCCCATCGTCTCAGCCCCAAATCTCCTTAAGATGATAAGTGACTTCAGCAAAGTCTCAGGATACAAAATCAGTATGCAAAAATTACAAGCATTTCTATACACCAATAACAGACAAACAGAGACCCAAATCATGAGTCAACTCCCATTCACAATTGCTACAAAGTGAATAAAATACCTAGGAATGCAACTAACAAGGGATGTGAAGGACCTCTTTAAGGAGAACTACAAACCACCGCTCAAGGAAATAAGAGAGGATGCAAACAGAGGGAAAAATATTCCATGATCATGGCTGGGAAGAATCAATATTGTAAAAATGGCCATACTCCCCAAAGTAATTTATAGGTTCAACACTATCCCCATCAAGCTACCACTGACCTTTTTCATAGAACTGGAAAAAAAAAATTTTAACTTCATATGGAACCAAAAAATGCCCACATAGCCATGACAATCCTAAGCAAAAAGAACAAAGCTGGAAGCACCATGCTGCCTGACTTCAAACTATACTACAAGGCTACAGTAATCAAAACACCACAGTACTGGTACCAAAACAGAGATATAGACCAATGGAACAGAACAGAGGCCTCTGAAATAACACCACATATCTACAAGCATCTGATATTTGACAAACTTGACAAAAGCAAGCAATGGGGAAAGGATTCCCTATCTAATAAATGGTGTTGGGAAAACGGGCTAGCCATGTGCAGAAACCTGAAACTGGACCCCTTCCTTACATCTTTTACACAGATTAACTCCAGATGGATTAAAGATATAAACATAAGACCTAACACCATAAAAACCCTAGATGAAAACCTAGGGAATACCATTCAGGACATAGGCATTGGCAAGGACTTTATGGCTAAAACACCAAAAGCAATGGCAACAAAAGCCAAAATAGACAATAGGATCTAATTAAATTCAAGAGCTTCTGAACAGCAAAAGAATCTTTCATTAGAGTGAACCAGCAATCAACAGAATGGAAAAAAATTTTGCAATCTACCCATCTGACAAAGGGTTAATATCCAGAATCTATAAAGAACATAAACAAATTTAGAAGAAAAATATAACAACCTCATCAAAAAGTGGGCAAAGGGTATAAACAGACACTTTTCAGAAAAAGACATTTATGCAGCTGACAAACATTTAAAAAAGCTAATCATCACTGGTCATTAGAAAAATGAAAACCACAACCACATTGAGATACCACTCACGCCATTTAGAATGGTGATCATTAAAAAATCTGGAGACAACAGATGCTGGAGAGAATGTGGAGAAATAGGAATGCTTTTACACTGTTGGTAGGAGTGTAAATTAGTTTGACCATTGTGGAAGACAGTGTGGCAATTCCTTAAGGATCTGGAAATAGAAATACCATTTGACCCAGCAATCACATTCTTGGGTATATACCCAAAGGATCATAAATTGTTTTACTATAAAAATACATGCACGCTTATGTTCATTGTGGCACTATTTACAATAGCAAATAATTGGAACCAACCCAGATGCGAATCATTGATAGATTGGATAAATAAAATGTGGTACATATACAACATGGAATACTATGCAGCCATAAAAAAGGATGAGTTCATGTCCTTTGCAGGACCGTGGATGAATATGGAAACCATCATTCTCAGCAAACTGACACAAGAACAGAAAACCAAGCACTGCATGTTCTAACTCGCAAGTGGACGTTGAAGAGTGAGACCACATGGACTCAGGGAGGGAAATAACACACACTGGGGCCTGTTGGGGGATTGCGGGGTGGGGGTAGGGAAAGGATAGCAGCAGGTGGGGAGATTGAGGAGGGGTAACATTAGGAGAAATGCCTAATGTAGATGATGAGGGGATGGATGCAGCAAACCACCATAGCACATGTATACTTACGTAACAATCCTGCACAATCTGCACATGTACCCCAGAACTTAAAATATAATAAATAAGAAGTATAAAAAGGAGATGTTACAACTGATTATACCAAAATGACCATAAGGTATCATCTGAACAATTAAATGTGAACATATTGGTAACTTAGGAAAAAAGTGAAATGCATATAAATGTACAACCTACCAAGAATGAATCAAGTAGAAATAGAAAACCTGCATAGACCAACTAGAAGGATATTGATTGAAGCAGTTGAAAAATGAGAACACATGGACACAGGGAGGGGAGCACTACACACTGGGGTCTGTGGAGGGGATCTAGGGGAGGGACAGCGGGGGGTGGGTAGTTGGGGAGGTATAACATGGGGAGAAATGCCAGATATAGGTGATGGGGAGGAAGGCAGCAAACCAAACTGCCATGTGTGTACCCATGCAACAATCTTACACATTCTTCACATGTACCCCAAAACCTAAAATGAAATAAAATATATAATAATAATAATAAATGACAACAAAGGAAATTCCAGTAGTAGATTACTTCGTTGTTGAAGTCTACCAAACATTTAACAAAGACCTTATACCAATTGTTCTTAAATTCTTTCAACAGTTTCAAATTCATTATGAAGCCAGTATCACCCTGATAGCAAGGGCATAAAAGATACCACAAGAAAAAAAAGTGTGTTGGGATTATAAGCATAGCAAGGAAATACATTCAAGGAAGTACATTCATATTTATTACTGATAACATATTGAGACATATCAGAATTAAAACAATGTCATACAATTTTTGAAAACACATACAAATAACACATTTATATGAATTCAGCCCAAGCAAAGCCAAAACCATTTTTATAATTTTACACTTGAATGACTCTTTTTATGATTTTAGTATGTCGAATAAGCCAAATATTTCTCTTTTGAACTTTAGAGGACTGAATATTTAAGAATTAACTAGATTAAAAAGGTATAATAAAGTATTTGACTTTGGAACATTTGGCAAGTAGCAAATGATTAAACACTTGATTTTATCAAGTAATGTCATATGTCACTGTAAATCATTTATTTAGTCAAAATGTTAACTTTACATTTTTTTACAAGTTGTACACCTTTACTTATTAACAGAGCCATAAGGGCAGAAAAACTACAGTTGCTCTCTCTGAGATTTGGACCTGGAATATAAGGGGGATAGGTACTGAGGGGTGATAGTCCAGGAGGTCCACAATAGAAAAAATATAAGTTAGTTAACAACTTTCTCTACAGTTATTAGGGAAGGATAGATACATAACCACAGATAAAGTTGTACTTTTCCCAGCATAGCCAGGGGGCATGTGTAACTCCACATGTCCCCAGGCCTTACCTAGAATTTAACAGATCTAAACCAAGAAAACTGAAAAATTATTAAAAGTTCTAAAACAGCTCATGACCATAAAGCATTTAGTAAACCTAATGCTTGTTCTGCATAATTTAGACCAAATGTCCAAATATGGAGACATATTTATTTATTTGTTTGAGATAGAGTCTCACTCTGTCACCCAGGCAGGAGTGCAATGGCACAATCTTGGCTCACTGCAACCTCCACCTACCAATTTCAAGCAATTCTCCTGCCTCAGCCTCCCAAGTAGCTGGGACTACAGATGTGAGCCACTGTGTTAGGCGATTTTTTCTACTTTTAATAGAGATGGGGTTTCACCATGTTGGCTAGGCTTGTCTTGAATTCCTGTCCTCAGGTGATCTGCTAGTCTTGGCCTCTGGAAGTACTGGGATTACAGGCAAAGACATTTTTATTTTATAGATAATCTTTCAAAGGTTTTTATTAAATAATTCTAAAGTTACATGAACTAAAGGGTATTAATATTTTATCTTGTACCTAAAAACCTAACAAAGACAGCATATGAATGACAGAATTTTATTGCTTAAGCTAGTTACCAAAAAGACAAAAAAAACTTTCTTCAGTGTGACTGCTTCTCCTTATGGGAAGCCCATATAAATACGTTGGAGGTTAAATTAAAAAAAAAAAAAAAAAAACATTTGAATTTAATCAGAAACATGAATTCTATGTTCAGGGTTATGACTATAGCAGGGAAATACATGACTCTTAGGAACAGCATAAGAAGTGTTCTGATTATATTGAGAATTTAGACACAATAGGAAAAGGCAAGAGTATAGAACTAAGTTATGTTAGAGGAAAATGTTTTAAGTATATGATTTTTTTTTGAATTTTAAGATAAATATTTAGCATTTGGCCATAATAACACTTGTTACTGGAGGAAAAAATTACAGAAACTGACAAAAAGCTGGAAAAAGTCATTATCTCAGACTTTCTTCAGGAGAGAAAAAGCTGAAAACACTGAGGCACAGCAAATGTGAACTTCTGAGATTTAATTTTGAGAAGTTTTTAAAAGAACCAAACCATAAAATTAAAAGTAAAACTTCTTATAATTTCATTAAAACCAGATTAATACTTTAATAAAACCTTATTTTAATAGAGGGGGCCAATGTTTGAAAGACTATCATAAATAATTTTCTTCCAATTATAATCAACTTAATGACATACAAAATTCCTTCCATAAATTTATCTTCACAAATCTTATCACAATTTCACAGACCATCTATGATATCTTAGGACATTGTTACTTCTCCAAAATATCACTCTTTTTTAGACAACTGGTCATTTAACTTTAGAACAAGAATTTAACCACGCAAGATTTTTTTATAAAAAATTGTATTTTCTTTATGACCTGCTTTATGAAAAACACATCTTTATATTCATAATTTTCTTTATATTTTCTTTACTCAACTTACTCTTTAGGTTTTGAATACTTTGCATCCTCTTTGAAGAAAGTTTAAGGTTTGTACTGCCTGTCCACGTGTGAGCTCTGTGAATGTGGGGCAGAAGAGTAAGTAATTTATATACTGTAGAATTTCTCCCTCATCAAGAGGTAGTTCAGTTAGATTTTTTGCTAGGGCCTGTTTGAATAAATACAGGCTGTTTTTCAAACTCTCAATTAGGGCTTTCCAGGTTGAAGTTCTTGGGTTTAAATTTGGTTTATGTGGCTTCCTCAGGAGAAATAGCAATGTTGGAGGGGAAAATGAATTTAGAAGTTTGGTAAATATTAACAAGGCACCCATTTTGGAAAGTACATTTTTATACAAAAGGAGTTTGGGCCATTTAGACATTACCAAGAATGGGTGAACAAACAGCAATTGGTCCCTTAAGTAATAAAAATGGGGTGCAGGTCTGGCACAGTGGCTCATGCCTGTAATCCCAACACTTTGAGAGGCCCAGGTGGCTGGAACACCTGAGGTCAGGAGTTCGAAACCAGCCTGGCCAACATGGTGAAACACAGTCTCTACTAAAAATACAAAAAGTAGCCAAGCTTGGTGGCAGATGCCTGTAAAACCAGCTACTGAGGGGGCTGGGGTAGGAGAATCACTTGAACCTGGGAAGCAGAGGTTGCAGTGACCTGAGATTAGATTTTACCACTGCACTCCAGCCTAGGTGACAGAATAAGACTCCACCTAAAAAAAAAAAAAAAAAAAAGTGTGAGGGAGAGTGTGTATTTTCATTACCCAACAGGATTTTGGACAAAAGTTGCCCAGAGAAAGAGGTTAGCATAGGGTAATCAGCTCTTGAATATAAAAGTAAATTTATAATCTTACCTGCCATCTTTAGATTTGCATTGGTTTCGTTTTTTTGGTCTTTTGTTTTTTGTTTCTATGATGATGTCAGATCTTAGGTGCAGTTGAGACAGAGGAATTTCAGCTGAAATTCATCACTGGATTGGGATTTGGCCTGAAGCCTTTTGTCTCTTGAGACAGCTCCTTTTCTTGCGGCCAAACTTGTGTCAGAGAGGAAAAGCCATTTGGTTATTTCTACTGTTTGGCACATTAGGACAGTTTAACTTTCAGTGGCCTGGCTTTCTGCTCTTGTGGCAGTTCCCTGGGAGCTGATTTTTAGGGCAACCTGGAGGGACCTGGCTGACTTGTAAAACAGCCAGTAATTGAGTCTGTCTACTGTCTTTCCATTTCTCCTTATTTTTGGCTCTGTTCTCCTCATCCTGATTTTGGTTATAAAAGATTGAGGAAGTCAATTTGAGGATTTCTGACATATGGAATTTGGGTCCTAAGTGATTTTTGTAATTGTTTTCTTAATGTCTGGGGCAGCTTGGATAAGAAAGTAATGCTTTAGGAGTAGTAGTCCTTTGGAGAATCCTGGGTCTAGGTTGGTATGTTGGATAACAGTTTCTTGCAGCCTTTTGAGAAAGGTTATGGGGTTGTTATTTGGCCCTTGGTTTATGGTAGCTAACTTGTAATTTCCAGGTTTGATGTTACTCCTTTTTATTGCATCTGCTAGGCATAGGAGCATATTATTTCTGGCCTGTATTTCCATCTAGGTATTGTAGTTCCAACTGGGGTCCTGTATGGGAACAGCTGTAGTCACCATGAGGTAGATGGCATCTGCCAAGTGTAGCTTATCCTTGCAGCAGAATGCTGAGTTATGTATATTTTTTTTCCCCCTTGAAAAGGGATTCTTTCATGAGGATGAACAAGTTAATAAATATGTAAGAGTTAATTGTTGGAAGCCCTTGATGAGCCTCTCAGTGTCAGCTGAGAGCTGTCCTAAGTTTTCTTTAACTTGGCAAAGGTCCTGTATAGAAGAGGGGACCTGGACCTAGATGGGTCTGGGTGGTTCACTTATAATTTATATTTGTCCTTCACATGTTTCCAAAGAAAGAGGAAAATGAATCAGAAAGGTGCCTGAATTGGAAGTTTTTTTTTTTTTTTTTTTTTTTGAACTTTTCCAGGGAACCTGAATCCTTTAAGAGTCCAGTCCTGCCGTCAAGCCAGGGATATTAGGCATCCCTGTCCTCTTTGACTCAATTCCAGGAATCCCTCAGTGCTCCCCTGGACGAGCTTGTTCTGAAATGGGTGTCTGTGAAGCATCTCTCTTCTTGAGGAAGTGTTTATTGCTTAAGCATCTGTAGCTCTTGGGGCTTTGGAAAAGGAAAAGCTTTTGGAATCTTTGGAACAAATAAGCCCAATTTTAGGACAAGAATGTTGGTGTCTAACTGAATTATTTTCTGTCTTTATTGTTTAGGGAAGTTGTGAATGGTCACACCCATTAGGTTTCTTAGGTTTCACAAAGGGAGTCTGTTCAAAAAGACCTTTTACCCAGAAATTAAGTTTTTCTCTGTGTAAATAAAAAAAATATACATTTGCCTTTGACAGATGGAGAATAATTCTGACATATGTACCAAAAAGGACCTCCAAATCAGCCTGGTGGGTCAAAGGTAGAAGCAAAGAACGGAATGTGAGAAAGCCCTGCCAAGAACAAAGGGACAGCAGGGAAGGGGTAAGCAGTCTGATCTGTGAGGCTTATAGGTGAGAAAGGGAGGGAGAGAAAAAAACTTCACCTTTAAGTGGCAAGAACAGCATTAGGCAATGCAGAAAAATCAGAAGCAGTCAACCTGGGGACTCAACCACCCTGGCCCTTACCTCGGAGAACAGTTCACAGGCAAGGCCATCTGCGCCACAGCACCTCAGTATGTTACCTGAAAGTGTGATAATCCTTGGTTGTTGTCTAACTTGAAAGATAGAATTTAGACAAGAGAGCATAGCAAAGATTGAGTAGCAGAGTGTATTGAAGGAAGACAAAGTACATTCCTAGAGAGGAGTGGAAAACAGCGCCAGGCTGGTCCAGTTGGAATATTAGTAGAAGTAATAGTAGTAGTAGTAGTAGGAGTAGTAGTAGTAGTAGTAGTAGTAGTAGTAGTAGCAGCAGCAGCAGCAGCAGCAGCAGCAGCAGCAGCAGCAACAACATTGTTCATTTAAAGAGAGGGTACGCTCTGAAAGAAGAGACAGAGCAGGCTGCACAAAAGAATAAGCCAGCAACAGCTAGTGCTAGAATATTCTCTTTATGAGAATATTACAATTTTTTTTGTCCCACATAATCTTTTTTAATTGCATTTTAGGTTTTGGGGTACATGTGAAGAACATGCAAGATTGTTGCATAGGTACACACGTGGCAGTGTGATTTGCTGCCTTCTTCCCCATCACCTACATCTGGCTATTCTCCCCATGCTATCTCTCCCCAACTCCCCACCCATGGCTGTCCTTCCCCTATTTCCCCACAACAGACCCAGTGTGTAGGGCTCCCCTCCCTAAGTCCATGTGTTCTCATTGTTCAACACCCGCCTATGAGTGAGAACATGTGGTGTTTGATTTTATCCTCTTGTGTCAGTTTGCTGAGAATGATGGTTTCCAGGTTCATCCATGTCCCTACAAAGGACACGAACTCATCGTTTTTTATGGCTGCATAGTATTCCATGGTGTATATGTGCCACATTTTCCCTGTTCAGTCTATCATCGATGGGCATTTGGGTTGGTTCCAGGTCTTTGCTATTGTAAACAGTGCTGCAATGAACATTCGTGTGCAAATGTCCTTATAGTAGAATGATTTTTTATAAATAGTCAAGGGGGTGTAACTTGTGACCATGTTTTAAGAATCTCTTTGGGCATGTATACTCTGTGGTTGTATGCACTAGTACACACATTGTGTATCTTATTAGCACATAAAATCTCCACCCAGGCATCTGTGTTATACTATTATAATGAACAAAAGACTATTTTAGGGTGAATTTTTGGAGGAGTGCACATGCTTATCAGTGGGGAAAATTCCACCATGGTTATCTCTGGCTAGGGCCTGATAAATCCCCTTCAAAACTAAAGGAGCTAAATATGAAGTTCTCATGGCCACAAAGAAGGGAACAAATGACATAAGGAGCTACTTGAGAAAAAAGGATGGGAGAAACATGAGTATTTAAAACTACCTATTGGGTACTGTGGTTACTACCTGGGTGACAATCTGTACAAAATCCCACATGACATGCAATTTACCTGTATAACAAACATACACATGTATCTTTGAACTTAAAATAAAAGCTAACAAATATTTTGGATAAGATAAAAATGTTATTAAAATTGAAAGAGGAGAACACTACCGGCTAATATTCCTGATTAACATAGATGCAAAAATCCCTAACAAACTACAGGCACATTTAATCCAATGAAATATCAAAAAGATAATACATTTTGATCAAGGAAGATTAATTTCAGGGATGCAAGGATGGTCCCATATACACAAATTGATACATGTGATCCATGATATCAACCAAGTAATGACAAAACTATATGATTATCTTAATAGATACAGAGAAAAAATATTTGATAATATTCAACATTCTTCATGGTAAAAAAAATTGGCAAATTAGATTTGCAAGTAAAATACTTCAAAACAATAAAGACCGTATATGACAAACACATAGCTAACTTTAACTGAACAAGGAAATATTGAAAGTTTTTTCTCTGAGATCTGTAATAAGGCAAAGATGCTCACTTTCACTCCTTTTATTCAACATTAATACTGTAAGTCTTAGCCAGATAAATCATATAAGAAAATAAATACAATACATTCAGATTAGAAAGAAAGAATATTGTCTATGTTCATAGTTGATATAATCTTATATTTAGAGGAATTAAATGACACCACCAAAAACTGATATAGTTGACAATGAAATCAGTAAAGTTGCAGGATACAAAATCAACATATAGAACTCAGTAGCATTTTTATATGCTAACAGTTAACAATCTGAAAAACAAATTAAGAAAGCATTCTCATTATCAGTAGCTATAAAAATATATACCTAGGCATAAATTTAAACAAAGTAAAAGATCTGTACCAAAAAAACCCTGATGAATAAAATTGAAGAGAACACAAAAAAATGGAAAGATAATCTGTGTTCATGAATTGGAATAATTAATATTGATAAAATATCCATAACACCCAAAGTGATATACAGATTCAACAATATAGCTATCAAAATACCATTAACATTCTCAGCAGAAATATTATTATAAACAATTTTATCATAAGGATACATGCAGGTTTATGTTCATGGTAGTACTATTCATCATAACAAAGACATGAAATCAACCTTAGTACCTATTAGTTTTAGACTGGATAAAGAAAATGTGGCATTTATACACCATGGAATACTATGCAGCCATAAAAAGAACAATATCATGTCCTTTACAAGGACATGAATGGAGGTGGAGAACATTATTCTTTGCAAACTAATGCAGGAACAGAATATCAAACATTGCATGTTCTCATTTGTAAGTGGGAGCTAAATGATGAGACGACATGGACACATAGAGGGAAACAAGGTGCACCGGGGACTAGTGGAGGGTGGAGGGTGGGAGGAGGGAGAGGATAAGGAAAAATAACTCATGGATCCTAGGCTTAATACCTGGGTGATGAAATAATCGTGACAACAAACCCCCATGACACACATTTACCTATGTAACAAACAAACATGCTCATTTTGCACATGTACCCCTAAGTTTAAAAGAAAAGTTAAAAAAACTCTTAGTATTTACAGGAAACACAGAAGGAAACCTTATATAGTCAAAATAATCCTGAGCAAAATGAACAAGGCTGGAATCATCAAACTACCAGACTTCAAAATACACTACAAAGCTCTAATAAAAATAAAAATAATAAAAAGGTATCAGCATAAAAAGACACATAGATCAATGAAGCAGAGTAGAGAACACAGATCTAAATGAATTTACTTACCACCAACTCATTTTTGTCAAAGTGCCCAAGAATATTCATTGCGGAAATGGCAGTCTTTTTATAAATGGTGGTGAAAAAACAAATGCACAGAAAAATAAAATTAACCCTTATTTTTAACCATATACAAAAATAAAATGAAAGTAGATTAAATAGAGATGGAAAATACAAAATTATGAAAGTATTAGAAAAGAATATTAAGCAAATGCTGTAGGACATCGCTCTCAGCCAAGAGTTTTTTGTTAAGACCTGAAATGCATAGGCAACCAAAGTTAAAATAGGCAAATGGGACTACACTAGAATATAAAGCCTCATACATCAAAGAAACAATCATCAGGGTGAACAGACAACTTAAAAAATTAGAAGAACATATTTGCAAACCATCCTTCAGACAAGAAATTATTATCCAGAAAATACAAGCAATTCAAACAACTAGGTAGCAAAAGTGGAAATAATCCAATTCAAACCTAAGAAAATAAAATCAATTAACATTTCTCAAAATAAGACATACAAATGGCAAAGTGGTATATGAAAAATGTTCAACATCATTAATCATAAAGGTAATGCAAATCAAAACTTCAGTGAGACATTTCACCCATGTTAAAAATGGCTACTATCAAATAGCAAAATATAACAGATGCTGCTGAAGAAGCAGCAAAAGGGGAATTCTCATAAATATTGGTGGGATACAAATTAGTGCCACAATTATGAAAAATAGTATGGAGTTGTGTATTTTTTCCTTTTTTAAAAAAAAGTTTTACTTTAAGTTTTGGTATACATATGCAGAATGCACAGGTTTGTTACATAGGTATACATATGCCATGGTGGTTTGCTGCATCTATCAACCTATCATCTAGGTCTTAAGCCTTGCATGCTTTAGGTATTTGTCATAATGCTCTCCCTTCCCCTTGTTCCCCATTCTGTGACAGGTCCCAGTGTGTGATTTTCCCCTCCCTGTGTCCATGTGTTCTCATTGTTCAACTTCTACTTACGAGTGAGAACATGCAGTGTTTGGTTTTCTGTTACTGTATTAATTTGCTGATAATAATGGCCTCTAGCTTTATCCATGTCTCTGCAAAAGACATGAGCTCATTCATTTTATGGTTGCATAGTATTCCATGTTGTATATGTGCCACATTTTATTTATTTAGTCTATCATTGATGGGCATTTGACTTGGTTTCAAGTCTTGCTATTGTAAATAGTGATGTGATAAACATATGCATACATGTGTCTTCATAGTAGAATAATTTATTATTCTTTAAGTATACACCCAGTAATGGGATTGTTGGACAAATGGTATTTCTGATTCTAGATCCTTGAGGAATCCCCACATTGTCTTGGACAATGGTTGAACTAATTTATACTCCCATCAACAGGGTAAAAGTGTTCCTATTTTTCCAGATCCTCACTGGCATCTGTTGGTTCCTGACTTTTTAATGATCATCATTCTATGTGGCATGAGATGGAATCTTATTGTTACTTTGACTGGCATTTATCTAATGACCAGTGATGATGAACTTTTTCCCATGTTTGTTGGCTGCATATGTCTTCTTTTGAGAAGTGTCTGTTCCTAACTTTCACCTACTTTTTGATGGGCTTGTTAGTTTTCTTCTTGTAAATTTGTTTAAGTTCCTTGTAGATTTTGAATATTAAACCTTTTTCAAATGGGTAGCTTGCAAAAATTTTCTCCCATTCTGTAGGTTGCCTGTTTACTCTGATGATAGTTTCTTTTGCTGTGCAGAAGCTATTTAGTTTATTTAGATCCCATTTGGCAATTTTGGCTTTTGTTTCAATTGCTTTTGGTGTTTTAGTCATGAAGTCTTTGCCCATGTCTATGTCCTGAATGGTATTGCCCAGGTTTTCTCCTAGGGTTTTTACAATTTTGGGTTTTACATTTAAGTCCATCTCGAGTTAATTTTTGTCTAAGGTGTAAGGAAGGGGTTTAGTTTCTGTTTTCTGCATGTGGCTAGCCAGTTTTTACAGCACCATTTATTAAATAGGGAATCCTTTCCCCATTGCTGGTTTTTGTCAGGTTTGTCGAAGATCACATGGTTTATATTTGTGGTGTTATTTCTGAGATCTCTTTTCAGTTTCATTGATCTGTATGTCTGTTTTGGTACCAGTATCATGCTATTTTGGATACTGTAGACTTGTTGTATAGTTAGAAATCAAGTAGCATAATGCCTCCACCTTTGTTCCTTTTGTGTAGACTTGTCTTGGCTATATGGGCTCTTTTTTGGTTCCATATAAAATTTAAAATAATTTTTTTTTTAAATCATTCTGGGAATAAAGTCACTGGTAGCTTGATGGGAATAACACAGAATCTATGAATTACTTTTTCCACATTTGTTTCTGTCCTCTCTTTCTTTCTTTTTTTTTTTTTTAAATTGCATTTTAGGTTTGGGGGTACATGTGAAGAACATGCAAGATTGTTGCATAGGTACACACATGGCAGTGTGGTTTGCTGCCTTCCTTCCCCTCACCTGTATCTGTCATTTCTCCCCATGCTATCTCTTCCCACCTCCCCACCTCCCCGTGCCTCCCCCATTTCTCCACAATGGACCCCAGTGTATAGGGCTCCCCTCCCTGTGTCCATGTGTTCTCATTGTTCAACACCCGCACATGAGTGAGAACATGCGGTGTTTGATTTTCTGCTATTGTGTCAGTTTGCTGAGAATGATGGTTTCCAGGTTCATCCATGTCCCTACAAAGGATGCAAACTCATCGTTTTTGATGGCTGCGTAATATTCCATGGTGTATATGTACCACATTTTCCCTATCCAGTCTATCATCGATGGGCATTTGGGTTGGTTCCAGGTCTTTGCTATTGTAAACAGTGCTGCAATGAACATTCATGTGCATGTGTCCTTATAGTAGAATGATTTATAATCCTTTGGATATATACCCAGTAATGGGATTGCTGGGTCAAATGGGATTTCTATTTTTAAGTCATTGAGGAATTGCCACACTGTCGTCCACAATGTTTGAATTAATTTACACTCCCACTAACAGTGTAAAAGTGTTCCTATTTGTCCACATCCTCTTCAGCATCTGTTGTCTCCATCTTTTTTCATGATCGCCATTCTAACTGGTGTGAGGTGGTATCTCAATGTGGTTTTGATTTGCATTTCTCTAATGATCAGTGATGATGAGCATTTTTTCATATGTTTGTTGGCCTCCTGTATGTCTTCTTTTGTAAAGTGTCTGTTCATAACCTTTGCCCATTTTTGAATGGGCTTGTTTGTTTTTTTCTTGTAGATCTGTTTTAGTTCTTTGTAAATTCTGGATATCAGGCCCTTGTCAGATGGGTAGACTGCAAAAATGTTTTCCCATTCTGTTGGTTGCCAATTCACTCTACTGACTGTTTCTTTTGCCGTGCAGAAGCTGTGAAGTTTGATTAGGTCCCATTTGTCTATTTTGGCTTTCGTTGCCATTGCTTTTGGCGTTTTGGTCATGAAGTCCTTGCCTACGCCTATGTCCTGAATGATTTTGCCTAGATTTTCTTCTAAGGTTTTTATGGTGTTAGGTCTGATGTTTAAGTCTATAATCCATCTGGAGTTAATTTTGGTGTAGGGTGTCAGGAAGGGGTCCTGTTTCTGCTTTCTGCACATAGCTGGCCAGTTTTCCCAACACCATTTATTAAACAGGGAATCCTTTCCCCATTGCTTGTTTGTGTCAGGTTTGTCAAAGACCAGATGGTTGTAGATATGTTGTATTTCCTCTGAGGCCTCTGTTCTGTTCCATTGGTCTATATCTCTGTTTTGGTACCAGTACCATGCTGTTTTGATTACTGTAGACTTGTAGTATAGTTTGAAGTCCGGTAGTGTGATGCCTCCTGCTTTGTTCTTTTTGCTTAGAATTGACTTGGCTATGAAGGCTCTCTTTTGGTTCCGTATGAAGTTTAAGGTGTTTTTTTCCAGTTCTGTGAAGAAGGTCATTGGTAGCTTGATGGGAATAGCATTGAATTTGTAAATTACTTTGGGCAGTATTGCCATTTTCACGACGTTGATCCTTCCTAACCATGAACATGGAATGTGTCTCCATCTGTTTGTGTCCTCTCTTATTTCGTTGAGCAGTGGCTTTTAGTTCTCCTTGAAGGGGTCCTTTACATTCCTTGTTAGTTGAATTCCTAGGTATTTTATTCTCTCTGTGGAAATTGCAAAGGATCCCTGCAACAAGAAGAGCTAACGATTCTAAATATATACGCATCCAATACAGGAGCACCCAGATACATAAGGCAAGTTCTTAATGACTTACAAAGAGACTTAGACTCCCACACAATAATAGTGGGAGACTTTAACACCACATTGTCAATATTAGACAGATCAACCAGACAGAAAATCAACAAGGATACCCAGGACCTGAACTCAGACCTGGAACAAGCAAACCTAGTAGACATTTACAGAACTCTCCACCCCAAATCCACAGAATATACATTCTTCTCAGCACCACATCACACCTACTCTAAAATTGACCACATAATTGGCAATAAATCACTCCTCAGAAAATGCAAAAGAACGGAAATCATAACAGTCTCTCAGACCACACTGCAATCGAGTTAGAACTCAGAATGCAGAAACTAACTCAGAACTGCACAGCTTCATGGAAACTGAATAACTTGCTCTTGAATGTTGACTGGATAAACAATGAAATGAAGGCAGAAATAAAGATGTTCTTCGAAACCAATGAGAATGAAGACACAACATACAAGAATCTCTGGGACACACTTAAAGCAATCTCTAGAGGAAAATATATAGCAATGAGTGCCCACGTGAGAAGAAAGGAGAGATCTAAAATTGACACCCTATCATCAAAATTGAAAGAGCTAGAGGAGCAAGATCATAAAAACTCTCTTACTTTCTTAAGCAGTGTTTTGTAGTTCTTTATGAAGAGATCCTTCACATTCCTTGTAAGATGTATTCCTAGGTATTTTATTCTCTTTGTAGCAATTGTAAATGGGAGTTCAGTCATATTTCGGCTCTCTGCTTGTCTATTTTTGGTATATAAGAATGCTTGTGATTTTTTCACATTGATTTTGTATTCTGAGACTTTGCCAAAGATGCTTATCAGTTTAAGGAGTTTTGAGACTGAGACAATGGAGTTTTCTAAATATACAACCTTGTCATCTGTAAACACAGTCAATTTGACTTCCTGTCTTCCTATTTGAATATTTTTCATTTCTTTCTCTTGACTGATTGTCATGGCCAGAACTTCCAATACTGCGTCGAACAGGATGGTAATAGAGGGAATGCTTGTCTGGTCCAAGTTTTCAAAAAAAAAAAAAATGCTTCCAGAGTTTGCCCATTTAGTATGATATTGGCTATGAATTTGTCATAAATAGCTCTTATTATTTTGAAATATGTTCCATAAGTACCTAATTTATTGAGGGTTGTTAGCATGAAGGGATGATGAATTTTATTGGAGGCCTTTTCTGCATCTATCAAGATAATCACATGGTTTTTGTCATTGATTCAGTTTCTGTGATGGATTACATTATTGATTTGCATATGTTGAACCTGCCTTGCATGCCAGCAATAAAGCCAACTTCATCATGGTGGATAAACTTTTTGATATCCTGCTGGATACGGTTTGCTAGTACTTTATTGAGGACTTTTGCCTCAATGTTTACTAGGGATATTGGCCTAAAATTATTTTTTGTTGTGTCTCTGCCAGGTTTTAGTATCAGGATGATGCTGGCCTCATAAAATTAGTTAGGGAATAGTCCCTAACAGCTTCAAAAAGAATGATACCAGCTCCTCTTTGTACCTTTGGATTCAGTTGTGAATCCATTTGATCCTGGGCTTTTTTTGTTGTTGTAGTTTAGTAAGCTATTAATTATTGCCTCAATTTTAGAACTTGTAATTGGTCTACTCAGGGATTTGACTTCTTCCTGATTTAGTCTTGGAAGGATGTATGTTTCCAGGGATTTATCCATATTTTTCTACATTTTATAGTTTATTTGCATAGGGGTGTTTATAGTATTCTCTGATGGTAGTTTGTTTTTCTGTGGAATCAGTGGTGATATTCCCTTTATCACTTTTTATTGTGTCTATTTGATTCTTCTTTCTTTTCTTCTTTATAAGTCTAGCTAGCGGTCCATCTATTTTATTAAACTTTTCAAAAACCAGCTCCGGGATTCATTGATTTTTAAGGTTTTTTTGTGTCTCTTTCTCCTTTAGTTTTGATCTGATTTTAGTTATTTCTCGTCCTCTGCTTGCTTTTGAGTTTGTTTGCTTTTGCTACTCTAGTTCTTTCAATTGTGATGTTAGGGTTTCAATTTTAGATCTTTCCAGTTTTCTGTTGTGAAAATTTAGTGCTATAAATTTCCCTCTTAACACTGCTTTAGCTGTGTCCCAGAGGTTCTGGTACGATATTTCTTCGATCTTGTTGGTTTAAAGAACTTCTTTATGTCTGTCTTAATTTCATTATGTACCCAGTAATCATTCAGGAGCAGATTATAGATTGTACAACTTCCATGTAGTTGGTGGTTTTGAATGAGTTTCTTAATTTTAAATTCTGTTTTGATTGCACTGTGGTCTGAGAGTCTGTTTGTTATGATTTCTATTATTTTGCATTGGCTGAGGAGTGTTCTACTTCCAATTATGTGGTTGATTTTAGAATATATGCTATGTGGTGCTGAAAATAATATATATTCTGTTGATTTGGGTTAGAGAGTTCTGTTGATGTATAGTAGGTCCACTTGCCCTAGAGCCGGTTCAAGTCCTGAATATCCTTGTCAATTTTCTTTCTCATTAATCTGTCTAATATTGACAGTGGGATATTAAAGTTGCCTACTATTTTTGTACAGATGTTTAAGTCTCTTTGTAGGTCTCTAAGAACTTTCTTTATGAATCTGGGTTCTCTTGTACTGGGTTCATATATATTCAGGATCGTTAGCTCTTCTTCCGCTATTGACCTCTTTACCATTACATAATACCCTTCTTTGTCTTTTTTGATCTTTGTTTTATCAGAGACTAGGATTGAAACCTCTACTTTTCTTCCTTGTCATTTGCTTGATAAATATACCTCCATCCCTTTATTTTGAGCCTATGTGTGTCTTTGCACATGAGATGGCTCTCCTGAATACATCACACCAATGAGTCTTGATTCTTTATCCAATTGGCCAGTCTGTTTCTTTTAATTGGGGCATTTAGCCCATTTACATTTAAGGTTGATATTGTTATGTGTAAATTTGATCCTGACATCATGATGCTAGCTGATTATTTTGCATATTAGTTGATGTAGTTTCTTCATAGTGTCATTGGTCTTTGTATTCTGGTGTATTTTTGCAGTGGCTAGTACCAGATTGTCCTTTACATATTTAGTGCTTCCTTCTGGAGCTCTTGTAAGGCAGGCCTTGTGGTGTGAAAATCCCTCAGTGATTGCTTGTCTGGAAATTATTTTTTTTCTCCCTTGCTTAAGAAGCTTAGTTTGACTGGATGTGAAGTTCTGAATATTCTTTACTTTAAGAATGTTGAATATTGGCCCTCAGTCGTTTCTTGCTTGTAGTGTTTCTGTAGAGAGATCAGTTATTAGTCTGATGGTCTTCCATCTCTAAGTAAACTGACCTCTCTCTCTTGCTGCCCTTAACATTTTTTCCTTGGTTTCAATCTTGGGGAAATCTGACAATTATGTGTCTTCAGGTTCCTCTACTTGAGGAGTATCTTAATAGTGTTCTCTGTATTTTTTGAGTTGAATGTTGGTCTGTCTTGCTAGGTTGGGAGAGTCTCCTGGATAATATCCTGAAGTGTGTTTTCCAACTTGGTTCCATTCTCCCTGTCGCTTTCAGGTACACCAATCAATCATAGGTTTGGTCTTTTCACATAGTCCCTTAATTCTTGGAGGCTTGGTTTGTTCCTTTTTATTCTTTTTTCTCTAATCTGGTCTTCATACCTTATTTCAGTAAGTTGAACTTCAATCTCTGAAAACTTTTCTTCCACTTGATCAATTTTGCTATTAACACTTGTGTATGTTTCACAAAGTTTTTTTGTTCTATGTTTTTAAATTCCATCTTGTCATTTATATTCCCCTCTAAACTGGTTATCCTATTTAGAAGTTTTGTAACACTTTATCAAGGTTCTTATCTTCTTTGCATTAAGTTAGAACGTGTTCATTTAGCTCAGAGGAGTTTGTTGTTACTCACCTTCTAAAGTTTACTTCTGTCAATTTGTCAATCTCATTCTCCATCCAGTTTTGTACGCTTGCTTGAGGGAGTTGTGATAATTTGGAGGAGAAGAGGCATTCTCGCTTTTGGAATTTTCATCATTTTTTCACTGGTGTTTCTTCACCTTCATGAATTTATCTACCTTTGATCTTTGAGGTTGATGATCTTTGGATGTGGCTTTTGTGTGAGAGAACTTTATGTTGATGTTAATGTTGTTTCTTTCTATTTGTTAGTTCTTCTTCTGATAGTCAGGCCCCTCTTCTGCAGATCTGTTGCAGTTTACTGGAGGTCCACTCCAGACCCTGTTTACTTGGGTATCACCAATGGAGGATGTAGAACAGCAAAGATTGCTGCATGCTCCTTTCTCTGGAAGCTTCATCCCAGAAGGGCTCTGGCTTGATGCCAGTCAGAGCTCTCCTATATGAGGTATCTATTGACCCCTGTTGGGAAACCTCTCAGTCAGTAGTTATGGAGGTCAGAGACCCATTTGAGGAGGCAGTCTGTCCCTTGAGAGATTTGGTGTGCTCTGTTGGGAGAATTCCTCTTGTGAGGATCAGCTTCTCTCTTTAGAGCCAGCAGGCAGGAAGGATTAAATCCACTGAAGCTGCACCCACAGCCACCCCTTTTCCCAGGTGCCATGCTCAATGAAGAGGAATCTAGAGAAGCAGTCTGGCCACAGCCACTTTGCTGCACCCAGCCCAGACCTTCCAGACTCCTTAGCACTGTCAGGGAAAAAGTGCCTACTAAAGCCTCAGTTATGGTGGAAACCCTTCCCCACACCAAGCTTAATAGTCCCAGGTTGGCTTCCAAATACTGTGCTGGCAGAGAGTATTCCAGGCCAGTGTTTCTTAGCTTGCTGGGTTCCACTGGAGGGAGGCATTTGTTTTTAGGTTAAGGAAAGGCAGTGATTAAAAAAACAGGTGGGGTAATGTTACTGAACAAATGGGAATTTAAGGAAGGTTGATACTATCAAAGCAGGAACAGGACTAACTGGGATTTTATATACTGTAATCATGCCAAATTGGAAATATGGTAGTCAAACTTGATCTACCTTTAGCCAACTGTAAAAGTAAAAAATCTCCCAAAAAATAAATGAAACTTGATAAGAACAATCTCAGTGGGACTATTGAAAATACCTCTTAAAAATAACTACACTATCTAGTAGGCAAAACAGTTTTTGAATAAAACAACTATGCAAAGAACATACTTTCTGTGGAACATATAGGATATATATTTGGCCACTTAAAACTTTTTCAAGGATCTTTTCTGATCAATAAACTAGGAATGAAGTAAATATGAATTCTTAGTTTGAATTAACAAATTATGAGATTAAATACCTAGATTCAATAAGAAATCAAGATAAATCATAACAATGAAAAGAGAACATTTTGTACCAAAAGTAATGGGACACAATTTAAACTGAAATTTGAGGGCACATATTTTCATATTTTTAAAACTGAAAAATAAGCTGGATGTCAATTTTAATAGTTTGTTAAGAATAAAGAGGAAGAGATACTTGTAAGTAATATTTATTGAACATGTACGAATGCCAGTCCCGGTTTTACCTTCAGTAGTTCTTCCAATGACCAAACAAATTAGGTGCTCTCATCCCATTTTACAGAGAAAACAGAAGCATAAGAGGATCAGGCATTGCTCTAGATCACACAGCCTGACACTGACAAGGTTGCGATTCCCATGTAGGCAGTTTGGCTCCAAGCCCATGACCTTGACCACCATGCTAGACTTTTTCTTTTATGTTGAAGCTGAAATGAACTAGAAACAGTGAAGTTTAAAAAGACCTGGCTTTTTGGAAACTGAATTATATAAATCCTGGTAAAGTTGATTCAGATAGCAGGAGAGTGAAGCAGGAGAGTAAAAATAGAACAGGAAAGGCAAGCCAGAAAAAAACAAAAACAAAAAACAAAAAACAAACAAACAAACAAAAAACACCCACTGAGGGAGACCACTTGGCTCCCTGGCATCATCCCCCTTTCTGGGGTAGTGAACAGTTCTGTCTCCCTGGGATTCCATGCACCAATGAGATACAAAAAAAAAAAAAAAGAAAAGAAAAGAAAGAAAAAAAAAGAAATACTCCTGCAGCTAGCTTGGTGTTTGCCCAAATAGCTGCTTAGTTTTATGCTTGAAATCCAGGGCTCTGGTCATGTAGGCAAAAGAGTGAATCTACTGATCTGCAGACTACACAAACTGTGGAAAAGCATAGCAACACAGCTGGGTTGTGTCATGGCTTTCTTGGTTCTGGGATGGAGGTCCCCAGCTCCTTTCACTTCTCAGGTGAAGCAACTCCCACCCTGCTTCTGTTAACCTCCATGGGTTGGACTCACTGCCTAACCAGTCCCAATCAGATGAACTGGGTACCTCAGATGGAAATGCAGAAATCACCTGTCTTTTGCGTTGGTCTCACTGGGAACTTCATACTGGAGTTGTTCCTATTCTGCCATCTTGGCCCCTCCCCCACTTTTAAAAATAAAACTGCCATATGATTCAACTATTTCATTGCTGGGAATATATCCTAAATAAAGGAATTTAGTGTATCAAAGACATATATGTTCTCCCATGTTTACTGGAACACTATTCATGATAATCAAGTTACACACACACACACACACAAACACACACACACACACACACACACACACACACATATATATATATATATATATATATATATACACACACACACACATTGAAAGCCATTAGAAAAAACGTAATTCTGTCATTTGCAGCAATGCAGATGGAACTAGAGGCCATTATGTTAAATAAAATAAGCCAAGTATGGAAAGAAAAATATCACATGTTCTCACTCACATGGGAGCTAAATATTCTCATGGAGGAGGATAATAGAATAGTAGTTATCCAGAAAGAGTAGGGGATAGTGAGGAGTTAAGAAAGTCTGATTAATGGAAACAGAAATATCATTAAATAAAAAGAATAATTTCTAATGTTTGGTAGCACAGTGAGGTGACTATAATTATCAATATTTTTTGTATATTTCAAAATAGCTACAATAGAAAATTTGCAATGCTCTTAATATTAAAAAATGATAAATGTTTGAGGTGATGAATATGGCAACTATACTGATTTCATCCTTACACATTGTATGTGTGTATCAAAATATTACATGTACCCAATAAATATGTATAGTTATTATGTATTGATTTAAAAATATGATTTTTAACATTGGAATGAAGAGAGGGAATCAGAAAAAATGTTTTTCTTAGTTTGCTTTAACCTCCGAAAATTTGAAAGAATTTTCAATGTCTGAAAGGTCCCCCTCTTACATCACAAAAGGTCAATTTTAGTAGCTCACTACTTTGCAATATGCCCCTCAATATTTTATATTGTGCATAAGTTCAGTGTAAAATTTATATCTATAAATCTTTTATAGCTATATAAAATTTCAGAAATAAATGAAGATATAGAAACAATTGAGTTTAACCCTGTCATAGACTTTTCTACAAATCGAAATACAGAGACACAGTGAAGATAAATTACCTGTCATGTTACTAGTTACTCACAGAACTAGATATAAAACTTAAATGTCTTTAAAATTCAGATTTCTTGGCTCATGGTCATAATTTTTTTTACTATGGGTTTGGAAAAATCATTTACTTGGCAACAAAACCCTACTGTATGGGTTAGCATGCATTTTCTTATATTGTATCATGAATAGCACCAGTTACAGTTCCTTGGCCCCCAAATTTATCCCACTGTCTGCTGTATAGATGTGATTCCACTATTTTTTTCTTTTCTTTTTTTTTTTATTTTTCCCCTCCCCAGTTCCACTATTAACAAGCCACTTTTACGAAAGCTAGTCTTTTGATTTTAATTTACAAAAATACAGATCCACTGTCTACTAACCCACATAACTGAATTTTCATGGAAGAATATGACAGACTTCTGTGAATAATTTCATAGTCTTCCAGAAACCACAGTCCTCCTACTCAGGGTAAGCAGAAACTGTGTTCTCCATAACAACAAAAAGTCTTTGAATAGGGAAACTTTCTGTGGGATTAAAACAGAGAGGAAAACTTTCAACTTGAATTTAGGCCACTTGAGGCTTCCAAGGTTGTCCCAGATGGCAAGGCTTACAAAATATTGAGCCTCAATTTTAGGTCTTAAACCATAGGTTTTAAACATGTGGCCATTTCCCGGGATGACTCTTAAGGGATTTTTTTGATAGTGGTAATGTATAAGGACCTAAATATTTGGGAGATGATGTCATCAGGATGGCAAACAAGGAGACACCAACTTTATTCTTCTACGAAAACCAGTAATTAGACAACCAGCAGTGAATGAAAATAGCCCTGAGAGGGCCCAAGAGTCCCATTGAAAACCTCCAGTGAAATAGTGGAGAAAAAGGCAAAACTAACCACATAGAAAAAGTTTCTGGGGAGATCAGCATACCTGAGATGAGTGAAAATCACTGAGAACAAAGGAGAAGGACAGAGATTATCAATATTAGTGACAAAGAAGGTGCTGCCTTGGTTGCAATGGCCTAATCTTCAGAGAACACTGACCACTTTAACCACTGAAGTAACCAACAGACGTCACCATCACGGACCCCCTGAAGAGGAATTTGTTGCTTTGTATTTCCCCAAGAAAACACCACTGTTGTGCTACCCTGAGGCTGAGCTAGCACCACCCCCAACAAAGCATTCCCCAGACTCCAGTGCCACTGTAACTCTGCATCTGTCTAGGCTCTAGGCCCTAGACAGGTGTACTTGGGCTCTAGGCTCTAGTACGGTTTGAAAATGGGCAATGTGATTCCTCCAGCTTTGTTTTTCTTGCTTAGGATTGACTTGGCAATATGAGTTCTTTTTTGGTTTCATATGAACTTTAAGAAAGTTTTTTTTTTCTATTTCTATAATTGGTAGTTCAATAGAAATAGCATTTAATCGGCCGGGCGCGGTGGCTCAAGCCTGTAATCCCAGCACTTTGGGAGGCCGAGGCGGGTGGATCACAAGGTCAAGAGATCGAGACCATCCTGGTCAACATGGTGAAACCCCGTCTCTACTAAAAATACAAAAAATTAGCTGGGCATGGTGGTGCGTGCCTGTAATCCCAGCTTCTCAGGAGGCTGAGTCAGGAGAATTGCCTGAACCCAGGAGGCGGAGGTTTCGGTGAGCCAAGATCGTGCCCTTGCACTCCAGCCTGGGTAACAAGAGCGAAACTCCGTCTCAAAAAAAAAAAAAAAAAGAAAGAAAGAAATAGCATTGAATCGGTAAATTTCTTTTCACAGTATGGCCATTTTAAGGATATTGATTCTTCTTACCCAAGAGCATGGAATGTTTCTCCATTTGTTTGTCTCATCTGTGATTACCTTTGAGCAGTGTTTTGTAACTTCATCGAAAAGATAGAGTCTGTGAGTCCTGCATTATCCTTACACCAAAACCTGGGAGAGTCTTTAAAAAAAAAAAGACCAATATCCTTGATGAATTTAGATGCAAAAATCTTCAAGAAAATACTAGCAAATGGCATCCAGCAGCACATCAGAAAGCTAATTCATCATGATCAAGTAGGCTTGATCCTTGGGATGCAAGGGTGGGTCAACATATGCAAATCAATAAATGTGATTCATCACATAAATGGAACTAAATACAAAGCCACATGATTATCTCAATAGATGCAGAAAATGCTTTTGATAAAATTCAAAATCCTATCGTGTTAAAAACCCTCAATAAACTAGACATTGAAGAAACATTATTCAAAATAGTAAAAACCATCTATGACAAATCCACAGCCAACATAATACTGAATAGGCAAAAGCTGGAAGCATTTCCCTTGAAAACAGGAAGAAAACAAGGATTCTCTCTCACACTACTCATATTTAACACCATTTTGGAAATCATGGCCAGAGCAATTATAGAAGAGAAAGAAATAAAAGGCATCCAAATACAAAATGAAAAAGTCAAACTATCCCTGTTTTTGAGTGGCATAATTTTATATCTAGAAAATCCCCCAAACCTCACAGTCTCTGCCCAAAAGCTCCTTGAGCTGATAAGCAACTGCAGCAAAGTTTTGGAATACAAAATCAATCTACAAAAATCAGTAGCATTCTTATACACTAACACCACCCAAGCTGAGAGTCAAATCAGGAACACAACCACATTCATAATTGCAACAAAAAATAAAATATCTAGGAATACAGGTGTTCTAATAACTATATTCTAACAAATTGGATAATCTAAAAAATTGCTAAATTTCTGATCAGATACAACATTTTGAAACAATTAGTTTATGTTTCACATTGAAAATCTAAACAGGCAAATAATAAATGACCAATGGAATAATCAATAAGAAATCGACTCATTATAGAAAAACCCAGAACCTGATGTCTTTATTTGTGAATTCTACAAAGCATTTAAGGAATAAAAAACAATTATTTTTAAACTGTTACAAATATTCAAGGCAGAGAGAATATTTTCTAACTCATCTTACCAGTTCAGTATTACCCTGATACCAAAGATAACCAAGGGTACTATAAGAAAAGAACATTACAGGCTAAAATATCTCTGATGAACATAATTGGAAAAATACTCAACTACATAGTAGCCAACCAAATTACACAGCATTTTAATTGAATCATACATTATGATCAAGTGGTATTTATTCTGTGATGCTAGGAATTCTTAACAAACACAAATCAATAAATGTGGTACATTGCATTAACATAATGAAAGCCAAAAAAATGACAGTTTCAATAGATGTAGAGAAGCAGCTGACAAACTCAATATCCTTTCATGATAAAAACTCTCAGTAAATTAGAAATAGAAGAAATGTCACTCAACACAATAAGTGTCATGTATCACAAGACCGCAGCTAACATCATATCTTATGGTAAAAATTAGAAAGCTTTTTCTCTAAAACAAAGAGAAGACATGGATGCTTACTTTGGCCACTTATATTTAACATAGTATTAAAAGTACTAGTCAGAGCATTAAGGCAAGCAAAGAACATGTAAAGCATCCACATTCAAAGAAATAGATACAATTTTGCTTGCAGATGACATGATCATATATAGAAAGCCCTAAACAGTCCAACAACAACAACAACAAACTGTTAAAACTAATGAATTAATTCAGTCCATTTGCAGGATTCAAAATCAACACATAAAATTCAGTTGCAATTCTATACACTAAAATGAACTACCTGAAAATGTACCTAAGAAAATAATGAGGGACTCAGTTGTACAACACAGTAAATTCAATTCTGCCAATAACCTGAATGAACAAGTAAACATATTCTTCCCTACTGCCTCCAGAAGACAGCAGATTTGCCAATATCTTGATTTGGGTATTGTGAAACTCTAGGCAGAGTAACTAGTTGATTTATGATGTACCTGGACTTCTCTGACCTACACAACTCTGACATAATAAACTTTTGCTGCTTTAAACTGCTAAGTTTGTGATAAATTTTTGTGATAGTAGTAGACAATTAATATACACCAACAGATTGAAACTTCTATGATGTCAGGGGTTATACCTGCCTTTGCTCCTCAAAGTATCCCCAGTGAGTAACTCTGTGTCTGGCAGAAAGTAGTTGCTTAGTCAAGATTGGTTAATCTCAAAAGAATCATACAGGAGAAAAGCAGAGTTCTTGGTTATTACTTGAAGGCAGAGACTTTAGAAGAAAGATTAACAGAAAAAAAAAATGGAGACAGGAGAGCACATAGGCCAGTTATAGTCTTATGTTCCTGATTTTTCCAAAATTCTGTTCTTATAGCTGGTTTTACTTAGAGAATATGGTGTACACACTGTCTGAAACAAGCAAAAAAACTTAGCCTATGATACAATCAGCTGTGATAGCTGCATGATCTTAACTCTCTGTGACCTGAATCCAGAGAATTCTGGCAAGTTTAGACAATGCGGCACAAGTATTTATTTCACCAATGTCTCAAATTCCACTGTTTCTTTACAATAATTGCTTTACCCTCATTTAATAGTTATGTTGTACATGAGCATATTTGAGGTACAGATCGAAGCTCCCTGCAAAGTGCCTTGAATCATCAGCTTCAATAGCTTTATAGACCATGTAATCATACAAATAAAATCCCAAAGTCTATTCAGCTTACTCAGAAAAAAAACTGCTCTAAATACATTCACTGCTTCTGTATTCAAATAGTTAATTTGCACTATGTTCTGTTAAAGAAAAGAAAAACTGTCACCCTGTCATTTTAGAGTCTGACACTAAGCTTGTCAAAAGAGACAGCTGTTAAACTGAATTACTGTTGACATGCAGAGAAACGGTCCTTGCCAGATGTAAAAGACATCTGCGGCAATGAAGTGGTACAGGATGGCTTTTCAAATGTGGTCACACTGGTATTTGAATAGCATGTCTATGGCATGAAAACATGGCCTTGACTCAGTCCATTTAAGGCAGCGAACCGAAGCCAATGAGAAGCACAAAGAAATTTCACTCTCTGCTGCTATATCCATAACTTATGCCTGGGTGTGAAAACAGTACAATAATGAAGACTTCACACTCTTATCTTATATACAGAAGCTGGGAGGCTTAAGGCATAGCAGAAAATACTTTGAGCTTTTCTGTTCTTTGACTATGTGGATAGGTGAGGTGTAAATTTATGAGGTAGATTATACAGAGAATTAATAAAAAAATAAGCCTTGTAGTCTAGTAATAAATATTTCTGTGATAATTGTAAATGGTGTTAAGTTGGTGAAGAGTTTAGTAGTGAACTATTCTAACGCTGCTCTTCAGGGATCCTAAGGATTGAAAAATTTACAAATGGACAACACAGAAAATCTGTAATACAAATGAATTGCATTGATAACCAAACAACAGAGGCAGTTCAACAAATATTTGCTAATTGCCTAATATGTCTCAGTTACTGCATTAGGTATTTCTCAGATAACATGAAATGTTCCAAACAGAAGCCCTTCTTTCTTAAGGAACTCCTTGTAGTGGGGAGAAAAACACAAACTTAAAAAACTTTTTTCTGAGTAAGACTATGTTAAGAGCTTTAACAGGCACAAAATCCCCACGTTTTTATGTATAAGAGAGAAAGATCAGCAAAAGTACATAGAGAAGTTAAGAAATCATCACATTATTAAAAACAGGTATATTTTCATAGAACACTATGAAGAAAAGAAGTGAGGCACAAGCAATTTTCAAATGGTGTTCCACAAAAATTAATTTGGAGTTTAGATGTTAGACTATACAGCCCATTATATTATTTTTAAAATTGATTTTTTCAATATTACTTTCTGTGCTAAATCATAATTGTATGCATTTACATGGTACAATGTAGTGTTTTAATATATGTATACAATATGAAATGATTAAATCTAGCTAATTAACATACCCTTCACTTCACTTGACCTACACAACTGAAGTTTTGAGGTGAGATATTTGAAATTTACTAAGTTGTTTTGGAATATATAATATATTATGTTATATATTATACCATAGTCAATATACCATATAAAAATTATACAATATATTATACCATAGTCAATATACTACATACTGACTATGATCACCCTGCTGTGTAACAAATCTCAAAACTTGTTTCACTTTTCTAATAGAATTTCTAAACAATACTTTCTTCTTATGAACTTTTGTTCTCTTAGCCATTTCTCACTTGCACTTCCAACAGAACTATAGTCACTTTCAGACGAGACAGTAGAAAATCTGAGATTATTTATCCCTAGATGCTAGGATTAACCCAGCAGTTAGGGTGAATATGTATCTGATCTTTCTTTTTTCATGATTGGTATTACCAAATATCTACTAGCTTGGAATAGACGCAAGATTAGACAAGAGACAATATTAGAAAGAGAAAGGTGATTCTACTGCTGTATTAGATATTATTATTCAATATTTATTGGGCTAGTTGCTTTACATTATATCTCAGTCAACAGGCACTTTAATGCTTTGGGGAGATATTTACTATTAAAATATTTCAGAGAAGAAAACTGAAGCTCAGAGTGATTAAATCACTCACATACTGCACAGCTAGCAAGTGGTGGATCTCTTGAAATATTTGAGGCCAAAACTCCTTATTCTCTGTTACTTAAAACTGATTTTTCATGCTAGATAAGTTTGCAAAAATATCTGTAACTCCACTTTAAAACTTACCTTTATTCCCCATCTAGTTAACTACTACTCTCTAAGACACCATATATTCTTAGTTGGCTCAAAATATTATTTAGTTTGACCACCTGTGAACCATAAGAAAGAAATATTCAGACTTAAATTAAACAAGAAAGAGCTGCAGGAACCAGCTTCATATAGTTCAGAATCATATCTATTTCACTGTCAAAGAAATTAAAAGTGTAAGGAATTTGGAGTTGTGTATAATCCTCAATATGAAATTTATACTAGCCATTTTAAAAGCATCACCAACTTTTTTTTTTCACCCTCATAAATGTTGTATTTGCGTTTAAAGCCCTGATACAATAAATATCACAAATATCTAACTTGCCACTGACATAGTGTGTTTTGGATCACAGGATAAAGAGTGACAAATTGGGCTAGAAAATTGGTCATTTTAACCATTTTAGTATACAATTCAGTTTCAATAATTACATCCACAATAGTACACAACCATTACCACTAAATATTTCCAAACAGAAACTCTGTACCCATTAAGCAAGAACTCTCATTCCTCCATGATCCCAGCTGCAACAGACTATTTTATATTGTCTCTATGAATTTGCTTAATTTAGAAACCTCATGAAAGTGAAATCATACAATATTTCTCATTTTGTGTATGACTTATTTAATATAGCATAATTTTCTAAGGTTCACCCACGTTGTAGCATGTATCAAATTTCATTCAGACTTATGGCTGAATAATATTCCATTGCATGCATATGCCATGTTTTCTTTATCCATTCATCTGTTGATGGACACTTTAGTTTTTTTCCACATTTTGTCTATTGTGAATAATGCTGCTATGAATACTGGTGTTCAACTGTCTATTTGAAAGCTAAATTTTAATGCTTTTGAGTTTATAACTAAAAGAAGAATTGCTGACTTACATGGTAATTTTATAATTAACTTTATGAGGAACTGCCAAATTGTTCTCCATAGCAGATGCATCATTTTACATTTCCCCTAGCAATGTACAAAGGTTTCAATCTCTCCACATTATCATAGACACTTACTTTCCACTTTCTTTTAAATTATAGACATCTTAGCAGGTGTGTAGTGATATCTAGTTGTATTTATAATTTGAATTTATTTAGTGACTAGTAACACTGAGAATTGTTTCATGGGCTTATTGGCATTTTGTGTATGTTCTTGGAGAAAACAATTAGTCAAGTGTTTTGTCCATTTTATTTATTAGGTCCTTTGTCTTCTTGTTGTTAAGTGGTAGTGATGGTTGAGTTGTTCTCAATATATTCTAGATATGAATTGCTTAGCAGATGTATAATTTGCAAATTTTTTCCCATTCTGTGGGTTGTATTTTCATTTCCACAATTGTGATCTCTGATGCACAATATTTTTATAAGGAAATTTTTTTTCTTTTTTTTTATTGCATTTTAGTTTTTGGGGTACATGTGAAGAACATGCAAGATTGTTGCATAGGTACACACATGGCAGCATGGTTTTCTGCCTTCCGTCCCCTTGCCCGTATCTGTCCTTTCTCCCCATGCTATCTCTTCCCACCTCCCCACCCCCATCCCTCCCCCATTTCCCCCCAACGGACCCCAGTGTGTAGTGCTCCCCTCCCTGTGTCCATATGTTCTCATTGTTCAACACCTGCCTATGAGTGAGAACATGCGGTGTTTGATTTTCTGCTCTTGTGTCAGTTTGCTGAGAATGATGGTTTCCAGGTTCATCCATGTCCCTACAAAGGACGTGAACTCATCGTTTTTGATGGCTGCGTAATATTCCATGGTGTATATGTACCACATTTTCCCTATCCAGTCTATCATCGTTGGGCATTTGGGTTGGTTCCAGGTCTTTGCTATCGTGAACAGTGCTGCAATGAACATTCGTGTGCATGTGTCCTTATAGTAGAATGATTTATAATCCTTTGGATATATACCCAGTAATGGGATTGCTGGGTCAAATGGGATTTCTATTTTTAGGTCCTTGAGGAATCGCCACACTGTTTTCCACAATGGTTGAATTAATTTACATTCCCACCAGCAGTGTAAAAGTGTTCCTATTTCTCCACATCCTCTCCAGCATCTGTTGTTTTCAGATTTTTTAATGATTGCCATTCTAACTGGTGTGAGATGGTATCTCAATGTGGTTTTGATTTGCATTTCTCTAATGACCAATGATGATGAGCATTTTTTCATATGTTTGTTGGCCTCCTGTATGTCTTCTTTTGTAAAGTATCTGTTCATATCCTTTGCCCATTTTTGAATGGGCTTGTTTGTTTTTTTCTTGTAGATCTGTTTTAGTTCTTTGTAAATTCTGGATACCAGCCCCTTGTCAGATAGGTAGACTGCAAAAATTTTTTCCCATTCTGTTGGTGGCCAATTCACTCTACTGACTGTTTCTTTTGCTGTGCAGAAGCTGTGGAGTTTGATTAGGTCCCATTTGTCTATTTTGGCTTTCATTGCCATTGCTTTTGGCATTTTGGTTACGAAGTCCTTGCCTATGCCTATATCCTGAATGGTTTCGCCTAGATTTTCTTCTAGGGTTTTTAAGGTGTTAGGTCTGATGCTTAAGTCTTTAATCAATCTGGAGTTAATTTTGGTGTAAGGTGTCAGGAAGGGGTCCTGTTTCTGCTTTCTGCACATAGCTAGCCAGTTTTCCCAACACCATTTATTAAACAGGGAATCCTTTCCCCATTGCTTGTTTTTGTCAGGTTTGTCGAAGATCAGATGGTTGTGGATATGTTGTATTTCCTCTGAGGCCTCTGTTCTGTTCCATTGGTCTATATCTCTGTTATAAGGAAATTTACTTTTTCTTTTATTGCTTGTGCTTTTCATGTTGTATTAAGGAAATCACTCTTAAATCCAATGTAATCTGTTATTTGTGTATAGGAATGCATGTGATTTCTGCACACTGATTTTGTATCTGGAGACTTTACTGAAGTTGCTTATCAGTTTAAGAAGATTTTGGGCTGAGAGATGGGGGCTTCTAAATATAAATCATGTCATCTGCAAATAGAGACAATCTGACTTCCTCCTTTCCTAATTGAATACCCTTTATTTATTTTTCTTGCGTGATTGCTCTGGCTACAACTTCCAATACTATAATGAATAGGAGTGGTGAGAGAGGACATCCTTGTCTACTGCCAGATTTCAAAGGGAGTTTGCCCATTAAGTATGATATTGGCTCTGAGTTTGTCATAAATGGCTTTTATTATTTCGAGATTTTCCATTGATACCTAGTTTATTTAGACATTTTAACATAAAGTGCTGTTGTATTTTGTCAAAGGCTTTCTCTACACCTATTGAGATAATCATGAGGTTTTTGTCTTTGGTTCTGTTTATGTGGCGGATTACGTTTATAGACTTCTGTATGCTGAACTAGCCTTGCGTCCCTGGGACTAAGCCTACTTGATCGTGATGGCTAAGCTTTCTAATGTGCTGTTGCAATACATTTGCTAGTATTTTATTGAAGATGATTTTTTCATCTACGTTTGTCATTTATATTGGCCTGAAGTTTTCTTTTTGTGTTGAGTCTCTGCTGGATTTTGGTATCAGGATGATGTTGGTCTCATAAAGTGATTTGGGAAGGATTTGCTCTTTTTGGATTGTTTGTAATAGTTTCAGAAGGAGTGGTAACAGCTCCTCTTTGAATGTCTGGTAGAATTTGACTGTGAAGCCAGGTGGACCTGGGTTTTTTTTGGTTGGTAGGCTATTAATTGCCGTCTCAACTTCAGCCCTCATTATTGGTCTATTCAGGATTTCAAATTCTTCCTGGCTTAAGCTTGGGAGGGTGGAAGTGTCCAGGAATTTATCCATTTCTTTAAGGTTTACTGGTTTATGTACATAGAGTTGTTTTTAGTAATCACTGTTAGTAGTTTGTATTTCTGTGGAATTTGTAGTGATATACCCTTTACCATTTTTTATTGCATCTATTTGATTCTTCTCTCTTTTCTTTTTTATTAATCTGGCTAGCAGTCTATTTTGTTGGTCTTTTAAAAAAACCAGCTCCTAGATATATTGATTTTTTGAAGGGATTTTTATGTCTCTATCTCCTTCAGCTCTGCTCTGATCTTAGTTATTTCTTCTCTTCTGCTAGCTTTTGAGTTTTTTTGATCTTGCTCCTCTAGCTCTTTTAATTTTGATGATAGGATGTCAATTTTAAATCTTTCCTTGCTTCTCATGTGGGCATTTATTGCTATAAAATTTCCTCTAGACACTGCTTTAAATGTGTCCCAGAGATTCTCGTACATTTTGTCTTCGTTCTTGTTGGTTTTGAAGAACATCTTTATTTCTGCCTTCATTTCATTGTTTAGCCAGTCAATATTCAAGAGCCAGTTGTTGAGTTTCCATGAAGTTATGCAGTTCTGAGTTAGTTTCATAATCCTGAATTCTAATTTGATTGCACTGTGGTCTGAGAGACTGTTTGTTATGATTTCCATTAGTTTGCATTTTCTGAGGAGTGATTTACTTCCAATTATGTGGTCAATTTTAGAGTAAGTGTGATGAGGTGCTGAGAAGAATGTATATTCTGTGTATTTGAGGTGGAGGGTCCTGTAGATGTCTATTCAGTTTGCTTGGTCCAGATCTGAGTCCTGCATATCCTTGTTAATTTTCTCTCTGGTTGATCTGTCTAATACTGACAGTGGAGTGTTAAAGTCTCCCACTATTATTGTGTGGGAGTCTATGTCTCTTTGTAGGTCATTAAGAACTTGCTTCATGTATCTGGGTGCTCCTGTATTGGATGTGTATGCCATTAGGTTCCTTACCTCTTCTTATTGCATTGATCCTTTTACCACTAAGTAATTTCCTCCTTTGTCTCTTCTAATTTTTGTTGGTTTAAAATCTATTTTACCAGAGACTAGGATTACAAACTTCTGCTTTTTTTCTCTCTCTCCCTCCATTTGCTTGATAAATCTTCCTCCATCCCTTTATTTTAAGCCTGTGTGTCTTTGCATGTGAGATGGGTTTCATGTATACAGCACACTGATGGGTTTTGACTTTTCATCCAATTTGCCAGACTGTGTCTTTTGATTGGGGCATTTGGCCTATTTACATTTAAGGATTATATTGTTATGTGTGAATTTGATTCTGCCATTTTGATGCTCACTGGTTGTTTTGCCCATTAGTTGATGCAGTTTCTTTAGTTCAACCATTGTGGAAGACAATGTGACAATTACTCAAGGACCTGGAAATAGAAATTCCATTTGACCCAGCAATCCCATTACTGGGCACATATCCAGAGGATTATAAATTGTTCTGTTATAAGGACACATGCACACATATGTTCATTACAGCACTGTTTTGAATAGCAAAGTCCTGGGACTGACCCAGTTGCCCATTGATGATAGACTGGACAAGGAAAATGTTGCTCATATACACCATGGAATACTAGGCAGTCATAAACAAAGATGAGTTTGTGTCCTTTGTAGGTACTTGGATGAATCTGGAAACCATCATTCTCAGCAAACTGACACAATAACAGAAAATCAAACACCACATGTTCTCACTTATAGGTGGGTGTTCAACAATGAGAATACATGGACATAGGGAGGGGAGCATCACACACTGGGGTCTGTTGGGGGGACTAGGGGAGGGACAGTGGGGGTAGGGAGGTTGGGGAGGGATAACATGGGGAGAAATGCCAGATATAGGTGACAGAGGGATGGAGACAGCAAACCACACTGCCATGTATGTACCTATGCAACAATCTTGCATAATCTGCACATGTACCCCAGAACCTAAAGTGCAATTAAATATATATATATATACACACACACACACACACACACACACACACACACACACACACATACACAATGTAATGCAGATTTTCCACTATGTTTTCCTTTAAGTCTTCTAGGAGTCCAATGTTGACTAGTAGCTAATTTAGAGTTTTTCAATTAATTTTGAGTATATTTTGTATATAATAAAACTAAAAATCCATCATTCATATTTTAGTTTATCTAGTTTTCCCAGCACTTTTTTTTTTAATTATTTTATTTCCTAAGTTATTGGAAGTGGCATTTTTGTCAAAAGTCATGTGACCATATATGTGAGGACTTTTTCTGGGCTTTCAGTTCAATTCTATTAGTCTGTATGTATATCCTTATGCCAGTTATACATGGTTTGGAATACTATATCTACCTTTGTATACAAGTTTTGATATCTGGAAGTGTGAGTCCTTAAACTTTGTTCTTTTATAAGATTCTTTTGTTTATTCAAGATCCCTTTAGATTCCGTATGAGCTTCATGATAGGTTTTACATTTCTTCACAAAATTACATTATTAGGATTTTGATGAGGCTTACATTGAGTCTCTAGATTACTCTAGGTAGTATTAATATCTTAACAGTATTAAACCTTCAAATTATAAACAAAAGATTTCTTTCATATTTTTTCTTAACTTTATTTCAGTAATGTTTTATAATTTTTAATATGTAAGCATTTTGCCTCTTGATTAAGTTGATTCCCAAGTATTTTTGAAGATATTTTAAATTGTTTTTTAAACTTTCTTCTTCAGATTATTTACACTGTTGTGTAGAAGTGAGACTAATGTTTATGTGTTGATTTTGTATGCTGTAATTTTGCTGGATTTATTGACGGGATCTAACAGTTTTTAGTGTACTTTTCAGGGCTTACTAGAAATAAGACCATGCTATCTGAAAATATAGTTTTACAATTATGTTCTAATTTGGAAACCTGTTATTAATTGTATTTGCCTAATTGCTCTGCCCAGAATTTATAGTGTATATTAAATGTAAGTTGTGAAAACAAATATCCTTGTTGGTTCCTTATCTTAAGAAGAAATATTTCAGTCTTCCTCCATTGAGTATGATGTTAGCTATGGGCTTTTCATATATATATATAATATATATATATTATATATATATGGTTTTTATTATATTGTGAAAGTTTCTTTATATTCCTAGTTTATAGAATGTATTTATTATGTAAATGTGTTTGATTTAATCAAATTTATTTTCTGCATCGATTTATATAATCATTGTTCCTTCAATCTATGCCAATGATGCATTACATGGATTATTTTGGAAATTCAACAACACTTACTTTCCTGAGATAAACCCCAGCAGAACATGGTGTATAATTCCTTTCTTCTTCTTTTTTTTTTTTTTTTTTTTTACTTTAAGTTCTGGGGTACATGTGCAGAATGTTCATGCTTGTTACATAGGTATACACGGGCCATGGTGGTTTGCTGCATTTCTTTTTCTTTTTTTTATGAGACAGAGTTTCACTCTTGTTACCCAGGCTGGAGTACAATGGCGCGATCTAGCTCACCGCAACCTCCGCCTCCTGGGTTCAGGCAATTCTCCTGCCTCAGCCTCCTGAGTAGCTGGGATTACAGGCACACGCCTCCATGCCCAGCTAATTTTTTGTATTTTTAGTAGAGGTGGGGTTTCACCATGTTGACCAGGATGGTCTCGATCTCTTGACCTCATGATCCACCCACCTCAGCCTCCCAAAGTGCTGGGATTACAGGCTTGAGCCACCCCGCCTGGCGGTTTGCTGCATTTCATATGGTGTTAGGTTACCTTTGATAGTATTTTCTTTTCAGACTTTCTACGTATATATTTTTATTTATGGGGTTCTCCAGAGAGACAGAAACAATATGACTGATAGATAGATACATACATAGATAGATAGATAGATAGATGAAAGGGGATTAGTAAGGGGGATTAAATTATGTAGTTATAGAGGCTGATATGTCCCAGGATAGGCTCTGTGTAAGCTAAAGAATTAAGAAAGCTGATGGTATAAAAACTCTCCATCCAAAGCCCTGAGTCCAAAGGCCTGAGACCCTGGGGGTTTGCTACTATAGGTCCTGGAATTCAAACACAGAGAACCTATGGTTCTGATGACCAAGGGCAAGAGAAGAAAGGTGTCCCAGCTCCAGAATTCAGAATGAAAACTTACCTCTTCTTTGTCTTTTTGTTCTGTCCAGACCCTCAGCCGATATGATGGTGCCTTCCCACATCGGCTGAGAGTGTTACCTTCTTTACTCAGTACACGGGTATAAATGCCAATTTCTTCTGGAAACATCATCATGGACATACCTGGAAATAATGTCTTATCAGCTATTTGGGTATCTTTTAATTCGGTCAAGTTGATCCCTGAAATTTACCCTCACAATATTCATAAAAAGCATTAGTGTGTAAGTTTTGTTTGTTTGTTTGTTTGTTTTTTTGTAATGTCTTTGTCTGGCTTGTTTATCAGGGTGATGCTGACCTCATAGAGTAAGTTAGAATGTATTCTGTCCTTTTCTATTTTTTGGTAAAGTTTGAAAAGAACTAGTTTGTATTTTTTAAAATCTTTGGTAGAATTTATTAATGAATTCTTCTGGTACTGGTTTTTTCTATGTTGAAAAGTTTTCTCTTATGGATTGAATTTGCTTATTTATTTTAGGTCTATTAGGGAATTTGTATTCCTTCCTATAACATCTTTGGTATTTTTTTTGCATTTCTAGGAATTTATCCATTTTATCTATATATGCAGCTTAGTGACATACAGTTATTCATAGTATTGTCTTATAAATGTTTTAATTTACATAATGCCCGTAGTAATGTTTTCTTTTTATTTCTGAATGTAGTAATTTTCCCCTTAGTCAATCAAGACAAAGGTTTTAAAATTTTGTTGATTTTTTCTTTCAACAAACCATTTCTAGGCTGTATTGATTTTCTATATTGTTATTTTGTGTATTTGTATTCAAAATAAGTGTAGTTTTTCCTCTGCTACTTTTGGCATTAGATTTTTATTTTCTGGTACCTCAAAGTGTACAGTTAGGTTATTTATTTGAAATAGTTCTTTCTAATGAATGCATTTGCAGGTATGTCGTGGACTGTCCGGGATGGATAGGCACGTCTGCCGGGGGTCTCTTGACCTGCAAGAGGGTCCCAATACCTGGAAGAGGGAGTGCGCCTGGAAAAATAATAAAGACAGAGAGAAAGCGAGGCGTCCGGAGGGCTGATAGGCTGTGCCTAAACAGCAAATTTTATTTCTCAAAGGCCAGGAATAAAAACACTTTCTTGGCTCTGGTTTATGTCATAGCAAGAGGAAATGCAAATGTATGCCTCACATGGCCTATACAATAGAGAAGTCAGATATGCAATCAGTGGTTGTAAAAAGTAACAGAATTTCCTGTAATCACAAAGCTTGTTTACACCCAAACATTATTCCTCCTGGCTGCAGGTATCTCTGGTTTGATCTTGTTTTAGAACTGAGATGTGAAAAGGTTTTCTGGTTTTGCTCATCAGAATATCTTTTAACCAGATTCCCCTTTGTCTACTCCTGACTCAACTTATCTCAACTTCCCTATTCAGGAGTCTCTGAGTCAGAAATCAAAGCCATCCCTTATGGTGGCATTTGCTTTGCAAATATCGACAGTTAAACCATTATCCAGGGTACAAGGCAGTCAGGTAAGGTTTAAGGCTTATTCTTAGAGTCATAAAAAGGTTAAAAGCAGGAACCAGTTGCTGGTAGGGGGTCACTCGGTCTAGCAGCACTGCATAGTTTTAGGCCCAAACGATATTGTGGTTGATATTAGAAACTGATCATTCATCTTTCAGTTCCTATATTTCCAGATAGCCCTACTGCCTCCAGTAGGAAACTGTGATTGGGATCAAACTCACCGTATAGTGAGACTCACGCCTTTTGGGGGTCTCACACGGGAATGTTCCCCACAATTCCCTCTTTTTTTGTTTTTAAATGCAGCTCGAAAAGTTTGACCTGAAGGCGCTGGAGGGAGGAGAACACAAGGCGGAAGAGGAACGGCAAGAGAATGATGAGTACAAGGAGAAAACCTCCAATGCCAATTAAGGTAGAAAGGGAAGGTAAATGAAAACCACGAGTCCAAGAGGACAACGGGTCCACAATGTCACGGGCAATACTGGCATCCTGCGGTAGCTGTCTGCGAGAAAAGTCAATAGCATGGATTTGACGCTGTAAGTGAAAAATGTCCAAAGACAAATTGTTGTGACTCCAAATGCCTTGTAGATGGGCACGGACCAGAGGCCAGTCCCATTCTGAGTCATTATAAGGGGCACTAGTAACACAAACGGAATTATAATCAGCATGACAACGGAAACGGAGATGAGACTGAAGATTATGAAACTTGTCACCCAAAACAGTAACAGTTTGTTCTAAAGCATTAAGTTTAGCCTCCAATTTAGAATCAATATCAATTTGAGTACCCAAAGAAACAGAAACATTGTGGGCTAGATGGTTAACAAATGTGGCAGCTTGAATACTGTGAGCTAAACTTACAGCTGCTGTGGCAGCCGTGGCCACAATATTAACAATAGTCAAAATACTAGCAATAAGAACACCCAGAAAACGTTTGGGGTGGACAATTAAATCACGGATGTCATGTAAAATTTGCAGGCTATATTCATCATACCAGGGGCCAGAAACATTAACAGGAAGCATAACATAAGGGGGTTGATGAACGACGAGAATAGTATGGGCAGGAAAAATAGAGGAATCAATGCAGTTGGTAAGAGTGCAAGAAGGGCAAGAAATATGGTAGTGACCAGAAGAGACGGAAATGTTAACATGACCATAGAGTAAGGCATAAGGAGAAGCAACACAGGCTTGAACATAATGTTGGGAGCGAGAGGGGTAAGAAACACTGCGGGTACCGGCCTGCCAATAACTAGGGGTAAGAGCAGTAAAAAGACGCCAGAGAGACGTATAGGTGCGGCCAGAGGAGGTAGAAAAAATAGGAGTGGCCCAGCCGCCAGGGGACTGGTACCGGTCAAAGGAGGTGGAGAGCTGCACAGGGAGAGACCAATCATCAAGAGTAAAACCAGTAGAAAGGGTGTAGGTAAGGGCAGTGCGTTGTTTAGGGTAGCAGAGTTTTGAGGGGGTAGAGGGGTCAAGAGAGGAGTTATCAACATGGCAGCGAGAGTGGGGAACAGACGGGAAATCAGGAGAGGAAGAATTCCACGATTTTTTGATACCAAGATAGGTGAGAAGCTAGTCCCTAGCATAGAAAGAGGTTTCGCACTTAAGGAGGGCAGAAGGGCCCTCAAATGTGGTGAGGGCTTCATTCCTAATTCAAAGCAAAAGGGACCATTGGTAGAGGGGAGAATAGGTAAGAAGGGAATGCGATTGAGAGCGAGTTGGTCCCATATTTTCGACGCATAAAAACACATAGGAGGGGAAGCAGCTTGGGCAAAATAGGAGTAATTGGCAGTTTGAGGGGTAATATGAGTGGAGGAAGGGAAGCCAAAAAGAGAAGTATCATTCAAATAAACAGGAAAAGCAGGGTCAGTCCAGGTAACAGGACGGAGGATAGGAGGGTCAGGGACATAAGCCCAAAGGATTTGAGAAGAATCAGCAGAGTGAGCATGGGAGGGGGAAACCTGGCAGGACAATATGGCCATCATGGCAATAAACATGACTGCAGGGGAACGGGAGTGTCCTTGTTCAAGAACAAGCTGTATCGCTTCGGCAGTCAGACAGCGAAGTTGAGACCAGGTCGGCAGGGCATTGCCGTGGAACGGTGTGCAGATTCGTTGTGTCCGTCGCAGGCGGTGGCGTCTCCGGTGGGTGGCGGTGTCAGTGTCAGGCGATGAAATCGAGGAATTAGGGCGTTTGCTCTGCCGTCGAACTGGTCCATGCTTGATGAGACGTTCAGGCACCCAAATTGGCGAGGCAGCAGACCTCAAGACCTCTGCCGTAGCCTTATCCTGAGGGTGCCAGAAACAGTCGGCAGCGGAGAAGCCATTAGCATCCAAAGATAAGAAATTTAGGACATATAAGGCATGACGCAACCAGTTGTGGGGCGTCTTACGAATAAAGTGAAGGGTACTACCCTGTTTGAGTTTGTGTAGTAAAGTTTTGAGGACAGCGTGGGAGCGTTCCACAACGCCCTGACCCTGAGGATTAAAGGGAATGCCAGTGCGATGACAAATCTGAAACTGAGAACAAAACTTAGCAAAACCTTCGCTGGTATAGGCGGGGCCATTATCAGTCTTTAAAATCTTGGGGGGTCCTATAATAGAGAAAACTTGTAAACAGTGAGAAATAACATCCTTCGCAGCTTCACCTGTATGAGCAGAGGCCACAACAAAATGAGAATAGGTGTCAATGGTAACATGTGCATATTGTAATTTACCAAAGGGTGCAAAATGAGTGACATCCATTTGATAAATATAGCCCACCTGCAAGCCCCGAGGATTAACCCCGTGATGTTGGGTAACAGGCAGGTGAGGCAAACAAGCCGTACAGGTTTTAACAATTTGTTGAGCCTGCTCTCTGGTTATCTTAAATTGTAAACGAAGGCTGCGCGCACTCTGGTGATGCAGCGCATGAGAAGCCTCGGCCTGTTGGATAGGAGATAAAACAGGGAAAACATGTTGAGTAAGTTGATCAGCAAACGAATTACCCTCAGTCAGGGGGCCAGGCAGGGTAGAGTGAGCCCTGATATGTCCTATAAAGAAAGGATGAAAACGTTTTCTCACCGCTTGCTGCAAGGGAAGGAGGAGATGAATTATTGGAGAGGAGTCTGAAAAGGAAAGAGGAGCAGTTTCTAAATTTTGTATCAAATTAACCACATACTGACTGTCAGAATAGATATTTAAGGGCGTATCCCAATTTTCTAAAACATGCTGGACTGCCAGTAACTCTATAGGCTGTGCCGAATGTTCATTTGTCTGGAAGGAAAACGGCTGTTTGTTGACCGTTCCAGCTGCAATCCCAGAAGAGGAACCATCAGTAAAGGCTAAAGAAGCAGAAGGCAAGGGCGATTTAACGCAGGTTTGTGGAAAGATAAGAGAGCACTGTGAATAAAATTGTAGTAGTTTTATCAGCAGGATAATGACACAAAATTTGTCCTGAAAAACCTGCAAAAGCAATTTGCCAAGAGTCAGAAAACTGCCACAGCCACTGCTGTTGGGCATTAGTATATGGAACGACAATTTCCAAAGGGTCAGTGCCAAACAGAGTTAAAGCACGTTGCCTGCCCTTAGCAACCAACGTAGCAACCAGGTCAAAGCAAGGGGAAAGAACTTTACCACGACTGGCTGGAAGATGGATCCATTCCAAAATCCCTTGTTGCCAAAAAACTCCAGTAGGGGTGTAAGCAGTGCGAAGAATGCAGTAACACCATGGCATATAGTCTTTAATTCTGGTCAATTTTTGTTGATGGAGAGCGTCATGAACGAGTCGCAGAGCCTGTTTAGCAGGATCCGATAAGGATCTAGGAGAGGTTAGTTTGGAAGGACCCTTTAACATATCAAAGAGGGGCTTAAGTTGACCCCTGGTAAGTTTTAAACTAGGGCGAATCCAGTTAATATCACCCAAAAACTTTTGGAAATCATGTAAAGTCTTAAGATTACCTGTGGACAAAAGTAGAGTTTTAAAGGAGACCTGGTTAGACTCAATGAGTCTTCCAAGATAATGGTAAGGAGTAACAGTTTGAACCTTGTCTGGAGCAATGATAAGATTTGCTCTATTAAGACAATATTTTAGGAGTTCATATGCCTGAAATAAAAGAGACTGCAAAGGGGCAGCCAGCAACAAATCATCCACATAATGCAATAGCAGAGCATCAGGAAAGTCCTGACGTACTGGGTAAATGGCCTTGGCAACATAGGATTGACATAAAGTAGGACTATTTGCCATTCCCTGTGGGAGAACAACCCATTCATATCTATCATAAGGCCTCTCAAAATTGGTAGATGGAACGCTAAAGGCAAAACGTTTGCAATCAGCCGGAGCCAAAGGGATGGTGAAAAAGCAGTCTTTTAAATCAATAACTGTAAGATGCCACTCCTGTGGCACAACAACAGGAGAGGGCAAGCCTGGTTGTAGGGGCCCCATAATTTCCATGGTTTCATTAACTTTCCTTAAGTCCTGTAATAGTCTCCATTTACCAGAGCGTTTTTTAATGACAAAAATAGGAGAATTCCAAGGGCTGTTGGTAGGCTGAATATGACCCGCATCAAGCTGTTCCTGAACCAACTCTTGAGCGGCAGAAATCTTTTTTTGAGACAAGGACCATTGCTCTACCCAAACTGGGGAATCAGATTTCCAGCAAATAGGATCAGCATGGGCATCAGGAGAATCAGTGGCCCTTAGGAAAAATACCCTAAACCTCGTTTGTCATATTTTGGAGAAGGAGAAATAGGCTCCGGTACTCCCTGTAAATTTTTACCTAAGCTTTTTCCTTCTTGGTAACCTTGTCTTTTCATAATCTGCCAAGCAAAATTTCCAGTAGTAAGTTTTGCTTCCATAGCTTCTAAAACATCTCAACCCCACAAATTAAACAGGAGTCCTGGAAGGATATAAGGACGAAAATATCCCTCATGTCCCTAAGCATCAGTCCACTTTAATAAATTAGTAGATTGTTCAGGATTATTACTCATTCCAATTCCTTGTAAAGAAGTCATAGAAGGGGAGGAAGGCCACTGTAAAGGCCAGTGATTAGATGAAATAACAGAAATATCAACTCTAGTATCTAGCATGGATACTAGTATCTAGTATATATGGATTGCTAGCAGACCCTTAAAAGGCTTGCTAGCAATCCATATAATCAATTCAGGGCGAGAAGCAGTAATAGACTGCACCCAATAAGCGTGATTTGAGGATCCAAAAGCGGAGCAACCTCGAGTCTTGGTGGAAAGGTGATTGCCTATAGAGGTATTCACAGGCATGACAAGAAGCTGTGCTATAGGCTTATCAGGAGTTAGAGTAAATATTCCACGAGGTGCCTAAACAATAACTTTAATTTTTCTAAAAGACTAGATTTACTGAGGACTTGAACCAACAACCTTGCAGTTGCAGGCCTCACATTTTAATGAGCTAACAAGTCACTTGCTTTACAATAAGTTAGAAAGCTTTTCTTAAATTGTATTTTCGATGCAAATTTGGCCACCTTAAGTGGTGTAGCTTGCCTGAGAGCTGAGCGGGCGGGGCTTGCAGTCGGCAGAGAAAGGAAGAAAGAATGTCAGTTTAAAACTGAGCTAGGCCGGGCGCGGTGGCTCAAGCCTGTAATCCCAGCACTTTGGGAGGCCGAGGCGGGTGGATCACGAGGTCGAGAGATCGAGACCATCCTGGTCAACATGGTGAAACCCCGTCTCTACTAAAAATACAAAAAATTAGCTGGGCATGGTGGCTCATGCCTGTAATCCCAGCTACTCAGGAGGCTGAGGCAGGAGAATTGCCTGAACCCAGGAGGTGGAGGTTGCGGTGAGCCGAGATCGCGCCATTGCACTCCAGCCTGGGCAACAAGAGCGAAACTCCGTCTCAAAAAAAAAAAAAAAAGAAAACTGAGCTAGCAGTTTCTGGGCCTTTGGCCCCGCTGCGAGTACCCCCGCCCCAATCATGCGGAGGCAAAGCTTCTGTGGTCAAATTTTCTAAGAGAGAAACACAAGGACAAACACATTCACAAAGCTTTCTCCAAACAGCAGTCAATACAACAGTTTGAGGTAGATTATTACCTTGAAAGCAAAATTGATTAGTCTTTTCTCCATTAAGTCCCCAAGCTTTTTTATCCAAACTTTCACCTTCAGGGATCCAGGAACACAATTCACGAACAACTTGCAAAAATTTCTGTACATGACTAAACTTTACATCACGACCTCTAGTCTTAATCATAAAACGTATAAACAACTTATATTCCTTAGACTCTAAATGCCCCATGTTTTACTCCAGACTGAAAACTTGAAAATCAACACTTGTATATACACGATTAAGAAAACAACTCAAAAACTTAACTGCTGCAGCCTCACTCCTTAATTGATGTGCGTCACTGTAATCCCTCGTGTCCAGGCCCCGTGTCGTGGTCGCCAGATGTCGTGGACCGTCGGGGACGGGTAGGCATGTCTGCCGGGGGTCTCTTGACCTGCAAGAGGGTCCCAATACCTGGAAGAGGGAGTGCACCTGGAAAAGTAATAAAGACAAAGAGAGAGAAAGCAAGGCATCTGGAGGGCTGATAGGCCGTGCCTAAACAGCAAATTTTATTTTTCAAAGGCCAGGAATAAATACACTTTCTTGGCTCTGGTTTACCTCATAGCAAGAGGAAATGCAAATGTATGCCTCACATGGCCTATACAATAGAGAAGTCAGATATGCAATCAGTGGTTGTAAAAAGTAACAGAATTTCCTGTAATCACAAAGCTTGTTTACACCCAAACATTATTCCTCCTGGCTGCAGGTATCTCTGGTTTGATCTTGTTTTAGAACTGAGATGTGAAAAGGTTTTCTGGTTTTGCTCATCAGAATATCTTTTAACCAGTTCCCCTCTGTCTACTCCTGACTCAACTTATCTCAACTTCCCCATTCAGGAGTCTCTGAGTCAGAAATCAAAGCCATCCCTTATGGTGGCATTTGCTTTGCAAATATCGACAGTTAAACCATTATCTAGGGTACAAGGCAGTCAGGTAAGGTTTAAGGCTTATTCTTAGAGTCATAAAAAGGTTAATAGCAGGAACCAGTTGCTGGTAGGGGGTCACTCGGTCTAGCAGCAATGCATAGTTTTAGGCCCAAACGATATTGTGGTTGATATTAGAAACTGATCATTCATCTTTCAGTTCCTATACTTCCGGAGAGCTCGACTGCCTCCAGTAGGAAACTGTGTTTGGGATCAAACTCACCGTATAGTGAGACTCACGCCTTTTGGGGGTCTCACACGGGAATGTTCCCCACACAGGTACAAATTTCCATTTAAGCTGTATTTTTGCTGCATTCCATGAGATTTAGTATGTTGCTTCATTTTCATTTGTATTGAAGTATTCTCTACTTTACCACATCATTTCTTTTTTGACCTCTTAGCTAATTGAGAGTATATTTTTCACTTCCATTATATTTGTGATTTTCAAGTTTTCATTCTATGATTGATTCTGGTTTATTTCATTGTTGTTAGAAAAACATATTTTGTATAATTTCAATTTTGAAGTTTATTAAAACTTGTGACCTAAGTCCTAACATGTCCTTTGTTTTCTTACTGATCACTTGTCTTGTTGCTCATTCAATAGTTAGAGCCCTTGAAATCTCTAATACTCTAGAACTCTCTATTTCTTTAATTATTTTCATGAATGCTGCACAAACATGAGGGATCTGTTGTTAAGTGTATACACGTTTATAATTGTTATATCTTCTTGATGAATTAAAAAAATTATCAATATATAATGTCTTTTGTCTTCTTTGACCTTGCAGGACTTAAAAAATATATATTGTCTGATAATCTGCCATCTTTCAGACTATCACTGATCCAGAAATTGTGTGAGGTAAGAGAAAATATAACAGCACAAAACTTTTAAAGTTATTTCTTTTTTTAATTTGGCTTTCCTTGGTGGCTATAAATCTTTGACTGTTTTTCATATTTATGATACTTGGATATGACAGTTTCTGTTTATTTTTTATGTTTCTTTAAATAAACAGAAGTTTGAAAGCTATTCCTTCACCAATTCCTGTTGTCATTTCATACAGTGTTGATTTTTAGTCTTGTTTTTCTCTTTATAGGAATTTCTTTGGGTACAGTCTCATTCTGCTTTCAGATTCTCTTTTTGTTTTATATCTTTCAAAAATTTGACAATAATGTGTCTTGGTATGGATCTTTCTGAATTTAATTTGCTTGGAATTTGTTGGGCTATTTTATATGTAGTTTATGCCTTTCATTAAATTTGGGAGGTCATCCAACATTAGTTCTTAAAATACACCTTCTGCCTTTTTATTTTTCTCTTCTCCTTCTGAGACTTCTGTAAATGCATATGTTGGTCTGATTGATGGTATGCTACAAGTCCCTTGCACTGTTTCTTCTGTCCCTCAGATTTTAAAAATTCGTTTGGCTTAATCTTTATATACGCTGATTCTTTCTTCTGCCTACTTAAATCTGTTCCTAAAATTTTCTAGTGATTTTTTTCATTTTGGTTATTGTACTTTTCAGCTCTACAGTTTTTATTTATTTCTATAATTTTTATCTCTTAAATAATAACCGAATTTTGTTCATACATAATTTAATTTGTTTCTAATAGATTTCCTCTAGCTCTATGGACATATTAAGTGAGATTATTTAAAACATTTGTATAAATCTAATGTCTAAGATTCTTCAAAGACAGTTTTTGTACAATATATTTTTCTTTTAAGTGGGCTATACTTTTTTCTTTCTTATATACTGGAAAATATACTTTCTGGGTGATATCTTTCCTAAAAACTGTACATTAAATATTATAATGTGTTAACTCTTGAAATTAGTGTATCCCCCTCTTTTCCAGGATTTGTTAGTCTTGATAGTTAAAGCCTTAGCTTCTTTTTATCCAGTGTTTTGATGGACCTTTTAGAATGCCTGAAGATTAAACAAATTAAAACAAAACAAAAAACCTTCACAGGATTTTTTTAGACTGACTTCGTGTTGGGGTACTTTTTTCAACACTTAGGCAGAACATTCACAATTTTGCCTCAGTCTTCAGTTCCTGCCAGCACTAAGCTTACAGATCTCTCAATACTGAAAGCTTAGAGTTTTCTCAACTCTTTTCTGTACATATATTTTTCCTGGATGTGTATATGGCTTTCTTAATTCGCAAGTGCTTTGGAATGCCCTAATTTTTCAAAGAAAATCTATAGTTTTTTCTTCTAGGCTAGTCATGTTCTATTACATGTATCAACTGTAACTTTTTGCTTCAGGTAGTGTCAGAAGGTACCCCTCCCCATCACCTTGCAATGTTTTTGAGCAATGTCTGTCACTTTTCTACCCTAAGAGGGTACCTAGTAAGGGAGATCAAAGATGATTATCTTGTTTTTTCTTTCAAGTATCGCCCAGATGAGTTAGAACAAACAAAATAATTTGTTAATATGGTCTACTCTGCTCTCTCAGGAACCAGGAACCAAGGTCCCACACTGAGAATGCAGGTTGCCATCTTTCAGACTATCACTGATCCAGAAACTGGGTGAGGCAAGAGCAAGTATAAAAAACTTTTAAAGTTACCTTTTTTGATTTCACTTTTCTTGGTGGCTATAAATATTTGACTGTTTTTTATATTTCTGATATTTGAATATGACAGTTAGTTATTTTTTTGATGTTTCTGTAAAGAAATGAGAGTTTGAAGTTTACTTCTCCACCAATTCATGTTGTCACTTCATACTGTGTTAATTTTTCTGTCTCTTTTTCTCTTTATATAATTATTATTACTATCATTTTGAGACAGAGTCTTATTCTATTGCCCAAGCTGGAGTGCAATGGCATGATCTCGGCTCACTGTAACCTCTGCCTCCCAGGTTCATGCAATTCTCATGCCTCAGCCACCTGAGTAGCTGGGATTAGAGACATGTACCTCCAGCTTAGCTAATTTTTGTATTATATGAGAAAAAAACAGGAGGAACTACAAACTAAAATTATAATACTATGTGTTATACTTACCCACATAGTTATCTTACTGATGATTTATATAGTTTTTCATATAGTTTTCAGTTACTGTTCAGTGTCCTTTTATTTCAGCCTGAAGGACTTCATTTACTATTCTTGCAGATCATGTCTTATAGAAATAAGCTACCTCAGCTTTTGTTTATCCAGGAATGTTTTAATTTCTCCTCCATGCTTAAAAGAATATTTTTGCCAGATATAGAATTCATCATTTATTGTTTGGGCTTATTTTTAAGCCCTTGAAATGTGTCATTTTACTGCATTCTGGACACCATTGTTGATGATGATAAACCAGCTGTGCATCATACTGAGAGTCCCTTGAAATTGATCAGTCACTTCTCTCTCTGTCACACCAGGCTGGAGTTCAGTGGCATGATCTCAGCTCACTGCAACCTCTGCCTCCCAGGTCGAAGTGATTCTTGTGCCTCGGCTAGGCCTCTGGAGTAGCTGGGATTACAGGTAGGTACCACCAGCCCAGCTATTTTTTGTATATTTAGTAGAAACAGTGTTTCCCAATGTTGGCCAGGCTGGTCTCAAACTTCTGCCCTTAAGTGATCTGTCTGTTTCAGCTTTCCAAAGTGCTGGGATTACAGCCATCAACCATGATGCCCAGTTAATTTTTATTGTCAGATATTAGACTGATTTATTTTATTTCCTGATACTCAGTTGTCTGTTCATATTTAAGAATGATTTTTATGTAAGTCATTGATGGTTTATCTTTGTTTTTGTGTGTATGGATCTGTGTCCACAGTTGACCTCTTTCCTTAATGTGAAGCTTGAATATAGGCTCTTAGTACATTGGAAAGATGTGTTACTTTGCAAGGTTTCACTTGGAGTGTATTTGTGGGGAAACTTACCAGTACATTATAGAGTAGATTGTGGGAGTCCTTGAAGTGACAGGATGAGGATATCCTTATTCAAGTATATCATATCCCACACTTGGAACCCAAATCCTGTGCAGTTGGTTTATTCACTTGCCTTATTAAATAAACCTGTGCTTTATACTTGCCTGTATCTTCTCTGGTATTCCTCTGGAAATATTGGTTCTTTTCTCCACACTTGTGTACATGCTCTGCCCTACCTAGCCTGTTAATATGTTGTCATTAACTTTCTCTGTTATATAATTATTTCTTTGTAATTTTTTACTTCCTATTATTTCCCATGGGTTTAAGAAAGAATGAAGAGTAAAAAATGTGGTTAGTCCACTATGTGGAAATTAAAACAGACCAAACTGTTGCATTTTGTGGGGTGACGTTTCTTGCCACCGAAACTGTGCTGAAAGAAATTTTCAGTTGTAGAGTACTTTGGAAAATAAAGAAATAAGTAGCATTCAAGAGGAAATATGCCTGGGTTTTGTTATAGTCAAATATAAGGAGGAATTTGTGAAAGAAAAAATTAGAGGCTTTAAACTTAGACACAAGTCTAAAATTCTTCTGTTGGCAAAACAAAGTGGGAAGGGGATAAATCCGAAAAGAATATCTATTGAGTAATTTTCTTTATTATGTGACAGGTGGAAATCATGAGCTAAAGCTTTATTTGCTCTGTTACAAAACTTTATTAGAGTTTTAAGTTAACATAATTGATGCCATGTCATGTTAATATATTAAAAGATCAATCTTCTGTACTTTAAAAATAAGTATTTATTGTAAATGAACTGAAGATGACCATCTGTGAGCAGTACACAATTAATTTTTTGCATGTTTGAAAATAACACATCTCCTGGGCTGAGAACTGCTTCAATGGAATTAGCTACGGCAAGATTGCAAAGTGGTTATTAAAAAGGAACAAATGACATGATCTAGAAATTTCCTCATCATATAGTACCAATGATGAAAATTGTATTTTTTCTTTAGGTTTCAAAATATGTAAAATTTTAGCCCGAAAGAATGAGGACCTTTCTAGGTTTACTGCTTTTTGAATCCCTTTTTATTCATTAATTAGATCAATATTTATTAAGCACCTACTATGTCTCAGGCACTTGTAGGGGTATTGTGAATACAATGGTTAACAAAATAGACCAAGTCTCTGTCTTTATGGAGTTTTCTGGAAATTCTGAAAACAAAAAAGTGAATAATAACATAGAATAACTATAAATCATAATAACTACAAAGAAGACATAACTGTTAAAGTAAAATATAAGGAAGTGGGAATATTTTAGATACTATAAACAGAAAAATTCTTTCAAAGTAGATGATATTTAAGTTAAAATTTGAAGAAGTAGAAGGTGCTAAACATATAAAATGCAGGAATAGAACTACAGAGAGACATTCCTGGCAGAAGAAACAGCAAGAGTAAAACCTTGAGGCTAAATCCCTTGCAAATTTGTAAATGAATTTACTTGTATGGAAATTACAGTTGACCCTTGAGCAACATGGGCTTGAACTGCATGGGTGCACTTACACATGAATTTTTTCAGTAAATATCTATTTTCTCCCCTTCCATATTCTCCACATCTTCTACCTCTGCTATACCTGAGAAAGCATGACCAACCTCTCTTCTTCCTCCTAAATCTATTCAACATGAAGACCATAAATATAAAGACCTTTGTGATGATTCACTTCCACTTCATGAATAGAAAATATATTTTATCTTTCTTATGATTTATTAATACAATTTTCTTTTCTCTAGGCTACCTTATTGTGAGAATAATGTATACAATACATATAACATTGACAATATTTTTTTCAGAAAGATTTTATGTAAATACAGAAAAAAGAAAATATGCATCAATTTGCTATTCATATTATTGATAAGGCTCTCAGTCAACAGTAAGCTATTAGCTTTTTTTAGATTTTTATATTAGGTTCAAGGGTACATGTGCAGGGTTGTTATACAGATAAATACTGTGTCACAGAAGCTAAGTGTACACATTATTTCACTCTGCATGTAATAAGCATAGTACTCAGTATGTAGCGTTTTTTTTATTGTCACCCTCCTCCCTCCCTCCCATACTCAAGTAGAGCCAAGTGTCTGTTGTTTCCTTCTTTGAGTCCATATGTACTCAATGTTTTGTTTCCGCTTATGAGGACATGCAGTATTTAGTTTTCTTTTCCTGTGTTAGTTCACTTAGGTTAATGGCCTCCAGCTCCATCCATGTTGTTGCAAAGGACATAATCTCATTCTTTCTTATGGTTCTGTAATATTCCGTGGTTTATATGTACCACATTTTTGTTATCCAGTCTCCTGTTGGTGGACATCTAGGTTGCTTCCATATATTTGCTATTATGAAGTGTTCTGCAATTAACATGCATGTGCCTGTGTCTTTATGATAGAAAAATTTATATTCCTTTGGGTATGTACCTAATAATGAAATTGCTGGGTTAAATGGTAACTCTGCTTTGAGTTTTGTTAAGAAATCACCAAATTGTTTTACACAATGGCTGAATAAATTTACATTCTCACCTTCAGTGTAAGTATTCCCCTTTCTCCACAACCTCCACAGATTCTGTTATTGATTTTTCTTTTTGACATTTTAATAATAGCTATTCTGACTGGTGTGAGACAGTATCTCACTGTGATTTTGATTTGAATTTCTCGAGTGATTAGTGATGCTGTGCTTTTTTTCACGTGCTCATGATCCATGTGTATGTCTTCTTTTGTAAAGTGTCTATTTGTGTTATTTGTCTACTTTTTAATAGAATTTTTCTTTTTGCTTGTTGATTTGTTTAAATTCTTCATGGATTCCGGGTATTTGATCTATATATTTAGTTAGTTAGTGTCTTTTTTATTGTACTTTGTGTTCCGGAGTACATATTCAGATCATGCAGAATTGTTGTGTAGGTACACACATGGAAAGGTGGATTGCTGCCTCCATCCCCCCATCATCTCTATCTGGTATTTCTCTCCATATTATCCTTCCCCAACCTCCCAACTCCAGGCTGTCCCTCCCTTATCATTCCCACAACAGACCCCAGTGTGTGATGTTCCCCTTCCTGTGCTCATGTGTTCTCACTGTTGAACATCTGCTCTGAGTGAGAACATGTGGTATTTGGTTTTCTGTTCTTGTGTCAGTTTTCTGAGAATGATGGTTTCCAGATTCATCCATGTCCCTACAAAGAACATGAACTCATCTTTTTTTTTATGACTACATAGTATTCCATGGTGTATATGTGCCACATTTTCTTTGTCCGGTCTATCATTGATGGGCATTTGGATGGGTTCCAGGTCTTTGCTATTGTAAAAAGTGTTGAAATGAACATATGTGTGCATGTGTCATTATAATTAAAAAAAAATTATAATCCTTTGGGTATATACCCAGTAATGAGATTACTGGGTCAAATGGAATTTCTATTTCTAGATTTTTTAGGAATCACCACACTGTCTTCCACAATGGTTGAACTAATTTACACTCCCACCAACAGTGTAAAATTGTTCTTTTCTCTCCACATCCTCGCCAGCATCTGCTGTCTCCTGATTTTTTAATAATTTCCATTCTAACTGGCATGAGATGCCACCTCTGTGTGGTTTTGATTTGCATTTCTCTGATGACCAGTGATGATCAGTATTTTTTTAATGTGTTCATTGGTTCTGAATAGAATTATTTGTTTTTTTCTTGTAAATCAACTTTAGTTCATTGTAGATTCTGGGTATTAGGTGTTTGTTAGATGGGTAATTTGCAAAAAAACTTTCCCATTCTGTTGGTTGCTGGTTCACTCTAATGACTGTTTCTTTTGCAGTGCAGAAACTCTTAAGTTTAATTAGGTCCCATTTGTCTATTTTCGCTTTTGTTGCCATTGCTTTTGATGTTTTAGTCATGATGTCCTTGCCTATGCCTATGTCCTGAACGTTTTTGCCTGGGTTTTCTCCTAGGATTTTTATGGTATTAGGTTTTATGTTTAAATATTTAATCCATCTGTAGTTAATTTTAGTGTAGGGTGTAAGGAAATGGTCCAGTTTCAGCTTTCTGCACACGGCTAGCCAGTTTTCCCAAGATGATTTATTATACAAGGAATCATTTCCCCATTGTTTTTTGGCAGGTTTGTCCAAGATAAGATGGTTATAGATGTCTGACATTTCTTCCCAGACCTCTGTTCCATTTCACTTGTCTATATCTCTGTTTTGATAACAGCACCATGCGGTTTTGATTACCGTAGCCTTGTAATATAGTTTGAAGTCAATTAGAGTGAGGTCTCAAGCTTTGTTCTTTTTACTTAGGATTTCCTTGTCTGTGCAGGCTCTCTTTGGGTTCCATATGAAGTTTAAGTTGTTTTTTTCCAGTTCTGTGAAAAAGATCAATGCTAGCTTGATGGAGATAGCATTGAATCTATAAATTACTTTGGGCTGTATGGCCGTTTTCAAGATATTGATTCTTTCTAAACATGAACATGGAATGTTTTTCCATTTGTTTGTGTCCTCTCTTATTTCCTTGAGCAACAGTTTGTACTACTCCTTGAAGAGGTCCTTCACGTCCTTTGTTAGTTGTATTCCTACATATTTTATTCTCTTTGTAGCAAATGTGAATGGGAGTTCACTTATGATTTGGCTCTCTGTTTGTCTGTAATTAGTGTATAGGAATGCCTGTGATTTCTGCTCACTGATTTTGTATCTGGAGACTTTGCTGTAGTTGCTTATCAGTTTAAGGAGATTTTTGGCTGAGACAATGGGGTCTAATAAATACACAAATTATATTGTCTGCAAATACAGACAATTTGGCTTCCTCCTTTCCTAACTGAATACCCTTTATTTCTTTTCCTTGCATATTCCTCTGGTTAGAACTTCCAATACTATATTGAATAGAAATGGTGAGAGAGAGCATCCTTGTCTAGTGCCAGTTTTGAAAGGAAATGCTTCCCGTTTTTACCCATTCAGTATGATTTTGGCTGTGGGTTTGTTGTAAATAACTTTTATTATTTTGAGACATGTTCAATTCATACCTAGTTTATTGAGAGGTTTTAGCATAAAGGGTTGCTGAATTTTGTCAAAGGACTTTTCTGCATCTATTCAGATGATCACATGGTTTTTCTCTTTGGTTCTGTTTATGTGATGAATTATGTAAATAGGTTTAAGTTTGTTGATCCAGCCTTGCATCCCTGAGATGAAGCCTACTTGATTGTGATGGATAAACTTTTTGATGTGCTGTTGCATTCAGTTTGCCAGTATTTTGTTAAAGATTTTTGCATCTATGTTCATCGTGGATATTGGCCTGAAGTTTGCTCTTTTAGACGAGTCTCTGCCAGGTTTTGGTATCAGGATGATGTTGGTCTCGTGAAACGAATTAGGGAGGATTCCCTCGTTTTATATTGTTTGGAATAATTTCAGAAGGAATGGTAACCAGCTCCTTTTTGTACCTCTGGTGGAATTCAGCTGTAAATCCGTCTGTGCCTGGACTTTTTTTGATTGGTAGGCTATTAATTGCTGCCTCAACTACAGATCTTGTTATAGATCTATTCAGGGATTCAACTTCTTCCTGGTTTAGCCTTGGGAGTGTGTACGTGTCCAAGAATTTATCAATTTCTTCTGGATTTGTTGATTTATGTGCATAGAGTGGTTTGTACTAATCTCTGATGGTGGTTTGTATTTCTGTGGCTTCTTTGGTGATATCTCCTTTATCACTTTTTATTGCATCTATTTGATTCTTCTTTCTTTCCTTTTTTATTAGTCTGGCTTGTGGGCTATTTTCTTGATTTCTTAAAAAAAAACCAACAGATTGGTTTTATTGATTTTTTGAAGGTTTTTTTTGTGTCTCTATCTCCATCAGTTCTGCTCTGATCTCAGTTATTTCTTGTCTTCTTCTAGCTTTTGAGTGTTTTTGATCTTGCTCCTGTAGCTCTTTCAATTTTGATTATAGGGTGTCCATTTTATATTTTTTCTCACTTCTCATGTTGGCATTTATTTCTATAAATTTCCCTCTAGACACTGCTTTAAATGTGTCCCAGAGATTCTGATACATTGTGTCTTTGTTCTCATTGGTTTTGAAGTATTAATATCTTCATTTCTGCCTTCATTTCTTGTTTATCCAGTAGACATTCTGGAGCAAGTTTTTTAGTTTCCATGTAGTTGTGCAGTTTTGAGTGAGTTTCTTACTCCTGAGTTCTAATTTGATTTCAATGTGGTCTGACAGAATGTTCTTTATGATTTCCATTTCTTTGCATTTGCTGAGGAGTGATTTACTTTCAATTATGTGGTCGATTTTAGAGTAAGTGCTATGTGGTGCTGAGAAAAATGTATATTCTGCTGATTTGGGTTGGAGAGTTCTGTAGATGTCTATTAGGACTGCTTGGTCCAGATCTGAGTTCAAGTCCTCGATATCCTTGTTGATTTTTTTGTCCCATTGATCTGTCCAATATTGACAGTGGATTCTTAAAGTCTCCCACTATTATGGTGTGGGAGCCTAAGTCTTTTTGTAGGTCATTAAAAACTTGCTCTATGCATCTGGTGCTCCTGCATTGGGTACATATATCTTTAGGATCCTCAGCTCCTCTTGTTGCATTGATCCTTTTACCACTATGTAATGCCCTTCTTTGTCTCTTTTGATATTTGTTGGTTTGAAGTTCATTTTATCAGAGACAAGGATTGCAACCTCTGCTTTTCTTGCTCTTGATTTGCTTGGTAAATCTTGTTCTATACCTTTATTTTGAGTCTATATGTGTTTTTGCACATGAGAACGGTCTCCTTAATATGACACACTGATGGGTCTTGACCTTTTATCCATTTGCCACTCTGTGTCTTCTAATTAAGACATTTAGGCCATTTACATGTAATGTTAATATAGTTATGTGTGAATCTGATCCTGCCATTTTGTTCCTTTTTCTTTTCTTTTTCTTTTTTTTTTTTTTTTTCTTTTTTTGCCTGTGAGCTGATGCAGCTTTTCATTACATCATCGGTCTTCACCATTTGGTATGTTTTTGGAGTGGCTGGTACTGGTTGTTCGTTTGTCCATAAAGGGTTTTATTTCTCCTTCACTTATGAAGCTTAGTTTGGCTAGATATGAGATTCAGGGTTGAAAGTTCTTTTCTTTAAAGGTGTTAAATATTGGTCCCCATTCTCTTCTGGCTTGTAGGGTTTCTGCTGAGAGATCCACTGTGAGTCTGATTGGCTTCCCTTTGTGGGTAACCTGACCTTTCTTTCTATCTGCCCTTACCATTTTTTCCTTCATTTCAAACCTGGTGAATCTGATGATTATGTGACTTGGGTTGCTCTTCTTGTGGAATACTTTTGTGGTGTTCCCTGTATTTCCTGGATTTGAATTTGGCTTGCCTTTCTAGGTTGGGGAAGTTTGCTTGGATTATATCCTGAAGAGTGTTTTCCAACTTGGATTCATTCTCCCTGTCATATTCAATTACACCAGTCAAGCTTAGATTAGGTCTTTTCACATGATCCCATATGTTTTGGAGGCTTTATTCATTTATTTGCACTCTTTTTTTTACTAGTCTTGCCTTCTCCTTTTATTTCATTGAGTTGATGTTCAATTTCTGATATACTGTCTTCTGTTTGATCAATTTGGCTATTGAAACTTGTGTATGCTTAGTGAGGTTCTTGTGCTGTGATTTCAGCTCCATCAAGTCATTTATGTTGTTCTCTAAACTGGTTATTCTAGTTAGCAATTCATCTAACCTTTTTTTCAAAGTTTTTAGTTTCTTTGCATTGGGTTGGAACATGTTTCTTTAGCTTAGATAAGTATGTTATTAGCCACCTTCTGAAGCCTGCATCTGTCAATTCATCAAACTCAGTCTCCATTCTGTTTTGTCTCCTTTCTGGTGAGGAGCTGTGATCCCTTGGAGGAGGAGAGACATTCTGATCTTTAATGGTTTCATCCTTTTTGCACTGGTTTCTTCCCATCTTCGTGGATTTATCTAGCTTTGATCTCAGGAAGAAGCTTGATGATGCAGTCTGTCCCTTGTTTGCCTGTGGAGGCGCTGCTGGGCTGCCACAGATTCAGTCTGGCTGCTGTGTAGGCTTTCTGTGTACTTTGTTTACACAGGGAGATTAGACCCACATCTCTAATGGTGGAGGCCTTTCCCCTCACTGAGCTCAATCCTTCTGAGTCGAGCTTGAACTGATGTGCTGGTTGTGAAACCCTCAAATGAGAGGGCTTTGGCCTGCTGGGCATTGTGGAGGGAGGAACCCCCAGCCTGTTGCTTGTCTCCCTGCTTTTAGCACCTCCTTTCTCTGGGGGGCCAGTAGCTCTGTCCTGCAGGTTCTCGGAGCCGGACAATGCATCTGCCTAGATCTATGCCAACAATCCACAGTACCTGCTGGGGCTGCTATTCAACTCTGTGCAGGTAATTCAGGCACTTTGCAGCTGGACAAAGATATCCTGGTCTGGGGGTTGCATAGGCTTTGTTAGAAGCACAGTAGCTGGACTGGTGTGCCAGAAGGGGGAAGTCCTCAATCCTCTGATCAGGTGCACTTCCCGAATGGAGCAGCACCCCGCCTCACCTCGGTTTGCCCTCTTTGGTCTATGCTTGCTGTCCAAACAGTCCCATTGAAATGATCCTGGGACCTCATTTGGAGATGTGGAGATCAATTTTGGTGTTTCTTTCAATGGGAGCTGCACACTGGAGCTGTTTCTATTCTGCCATTGAGGCTGAAAGATTTATAATACCTGCCATTTCTTTGGAGGACAAAAATGATGCTGTATTTCTGGGATGGAAGCAGCTTTGCTCTTAGTCTGGTTTATTCACTGCAAAACCTCCAACTCCCACTATAGGTTTGGGACATGTCCGCCCCTAAGCAGAAGTGATCAGATATTAGATCTTTTTTGAATGCATAGTTTGCAAATATTTTATCTCATTCTGTATGTTGTTTGTTTCCACTTTTGATAGTTTATCTTGATACCTCAAGCTCTTTAGTTTAATTAAGTCTCACATGTCAATTTTTGTTTTTGTTGCAATTGTTTTTAAACATCTTTGTAATGAAATCATTGTCATGTTCTATGTCTCGAATGGTATTTCCTAGGTTATCTTCCAGGGTTTTCATAATTTTAGGTTTTATATTTAAGTTTTTAATCTATCTTGACTTGATTTCTGTATGTGGTATGAGGAAGGGACCCAGTTTCAGTCTTCTGCATAGGGCTGGCCAGTTCATTTATTGAAAAAGCAGTCTTTTTCTCATTTCTTATTTTGACGGGCTTTGTCAAAGATAAGATGGTTGCCAAAGGTAAGAAGTACAGCTAGTGCTCGACTTACGACCACGGTCAGGACTGCGGAATGGTCGTAACACGATTTGGTTGTAAGTTGAGTAGGCTATATGTACAGTTGAAATGGTGCACGTGGAGATGGTAGTGCTGCTAGAAGCTGGTCCACACTGTCGTATGCCCACCTGGGCAACGTTTGCGCTGCCAGACGTGGAGCAGTCATGGCTAGCGATTGTGGTCGCAAAGTCGAATGGTCATAAATTGCATAGGTCGTAAGTCAATCAATACCTGTACTGTTTCTATGCTCCCTATTCTGTTTCATTTGTCTACTTGGCTGGCCTGTCATCCGTGATTGTTTAAGCAATGTTTTGTAATTCTCATTGTAAACATCTTTCACTTCCCTTGTTAGCTTCATTCCTAGGTGTTTTATTATTTTTGTTATTATTGTAAATAGAATTGAGTTCTTGATTTGGCTCTCAGCTTGGATGTTGTTGGTGTATAGGAATGATAATAATATTTTGTACATTGATTTTTGTATCCTGAAACTTTATTGCAGTTGTTTACCAGATCAAGAAGCTTCTTGGAAGATGCAGTTGAGTTTTTTAAGTATAGAATCATATTGTCTACAAACAGAGATAGTTTGGCTTCATCTTTTCCTTTTTTAACTGCATTTGATTTCTCTTGCCTGACTGCTTTGGACAAGATTTCCAGTACTATGTTAAATAAGAATTGTGAGAGAGAGCATCCTTCTATTCAGCCAGCTTTTGAAGGGAATATTTTCAGGCTTTGCTCATTCAGTATCATCTTGGCTGCAGATTTGTCCTAGATAACTCTCATTCACTCATTATTTTGTGGTACGTTCTTTCAAAGTCTAGTCTGTTAAGGGCTTTTAACATAAAGAGATGATAAATTTTATCAAAAGCCTTTTCTGCATCTATCAAGGTATAATTCTATGTTTTTTGTTTTTTAGTTTTGTTTATGTGGTAAATCACATTTATTTATTTGCATACATTGAATCAACATTGCATTCTAGGAATAAAGCCCACTTGATCATGGTGGATTTTCTTTTTCATGTGCTGCTGAATTTAGTTTGTTACCATTTGTTGATACTTTCTGCATCTATATTGGTCAACAATATTAGCATTAAATTTTATTTTTTGTTGTATCTCTGCCAGGTTTTGTTATTAGGATGCTGCTGGCCTCAAAGAATGGTTTAGGGTGTGTATGTATTCCTAAATTTTTTGGAATAGTTTTAGTAGAAATAGTACCAGCTCTTATGTATACATCTGGTAGAATTTGGCTGTAAATCCTTCTAATCCTGGGCTTTTTCTGGTTAGTAGGCTTTTTATTACTGATTCAATTTCAAAATTCATTATTGGTTCATTCAGGGATTTAATTTATTCCTTTTAATCTTTGGAGGTTGTATGTTTCCTGAAACTTATGTATTTCTTCTAAGTTTTCTTTCTTGTGTGCATATAGGTGTTTGTAGTAGTCTCTGGGTTTTTAATTTGTTTTAATTTTGTTCAGTCAGTGATAATGTCCCCTTTCTTATTTCTGATTTTGTTTATTTATTTGTATCTGCTCTGTTTTCTTCTTTATTTGTCTAGCTAGCTGTTTATCCATTTTATTTATTCTTTAGAAAAACTGACATATTTGTTGATTAATTTTAGGGTTTTCTCATCTCAATTTTATTTTCAGATCAGCTGATTTTGGATATTTCTTGTCTTCTGCTAACATTGGAATTTGCTTGCTCATGTTTCTCTAGTTACTCTAGAAGTGATGTTAAGTTGTTAATTTGAGATCTTTCTAACTTTTTTATGTGGGCATTTTAGTGCTATAAACTTACCTCTTAACACAGCTTCGGCTGTGTTTCAGAGATTCTGGTATATTGTATCTTTGATATTATTAGTTTCAAAAAATATTAATTTCATTTCTTTACCTAATGGTTATTCAGGAGCAGGTTCTTTACTTTTCATGTAATTGCATGAATTTGAGCAATTTTCTTTTTTTTCTTTTTCTTTTTCTTTTTTTTTTTTTTTTTTGAGATGGAGTTTCGCTCTCATTACCCAGGCTGGAGTGCAATGGCGCGATCTCGGCTCACCGCAACCTCCGCCTCCTGAGTTCAGGCAATTCTCCTGCCTCAGCCTCCTGAGTAGCTGGGATTACAGGCACGTGCCACCGCGCACAGCTAATTTTTTGTATTTTTAATAGAGACGGGGTTTCACCATGTTGACCAGGATGGTCTCGATCTCTTGACCTTGTGATCCACCCGTCTCGGCCTCCCAAAGTGCTGGGATTACAGGCTTGAGCCACCGCGCCCGGCGAGCAATTTTCTTAATAGTAATTTTTGTTTTTACTATGCTGTGGTCCAAGCGGGTGATTGGTATGATTTCAGTTTCTTTGAATTTACTCTGGATTTTTTTTATGTCTGATTGAATAGTTGATATTAGACTATGTGCCATGCAGTGATGAGAAGAATGTACATTCATTGAGTTTTGGTGGAGAGTACTGTAGATGTCTTTTAGGTCGATTTTGTCAAGAGTTGAGTTCAGGTCCTGAATGCCTTTGTTAGCTTACTGGCTTAATCATCTTGCCTAATATTGTCAGCACATTGTTAAAATCTCCTGTTATTTTTGGGTAAAAATCTAAATTTCTTCATAGGTCTCTGAGATCTTGTTTTATAAACCTGTTTGTGCCTGTATTGGGTGCATCTATATTTAGGAGAGTTAGATCTTTTAGTTGAAGTGAATCTTTTACTACTGTGTAATGCTTATCTTCATCTTTTATGAGCTTTGCTGCTTTAAAGTTTGTATTGTCTGGAATTAGGATACCAACACCTGCTTTTTGTCTGTTTTCTATTTGCTTGGTCAATTTTTCTCCATCTCTTTATGTTGAACCTATGGGTGTTGTTGAATGTGAGATGGGTCTCTTGAAGACAACATAGAGAGTGGGTCTTCCTTCTTTATCCACCTTTCCAGTTTGTGCCTTTAGTTTGGACATTTAGTCCATTTATATTCAATGTTAATATTTAACTATGTAGATTTAATCCTGTTGTTGTGTTGTTAGTTGATTATTATGCAGACTTTTTTGTGTGGTTTCTGTATAGTGTCAATGATGTGTGTACTTAAGTGTATTTTTGTAGTGGCTGGTGACAGTCTTCTCTTTCTATATATTTAGCACTTCCTTAAGGATCTCCCATAAGACAGGTCTGATAATAATGAATAGCCTTAGTATTTGTTTGTCTAAAAAGGATATTATTTCTCTGTCACTTATGAATCTTAGTTTGGCTGGATATGAAACTCTTGAATAGTTTCTTTTTCTTAAGAATGATTAACATAGGTCCCCAATCTCTCTTCTGGTTTAAAGATTTTCTGCTGAAATGTCCACTGATGTGGGTTCCCTTTTTAGGTGACCTGCCCCTTCTCTCGAGCTGCCTTCAATATTTTTTTCTTTCATTTCGACTTTGGAGAACCTGATGAATATGTGTCTTGAGGATGGTCTTCTTGTGTAGTACTTCACTGGGGTTCTCTGGATTCCCTGAATATAAATGTTGGTGTCTCTAGCAAGGTTGAGAAAATTTTCATTTATAATATTTTGAAATGTTTTCCAAGTTGCTTGCTTTCTCCCATTCTCTTTTGGGGACACCAATGTGTCATAGGTTTTGTCTCTTTAAATATTCTCATATTTCTCCGAGGTTTTGCTCATTCATTTTTATTCTTTTGTTTTTAGTTTTGGCTGAATTAGTTCAGGGAACCCCTCTTCAAGCTCTGAGATTTTTTTCTTCAGCTTGATCTACTCTGCTGTTACTACTTATCATTGCATTATAAAATTCTTACAGTGTGTTGTTCAGCTCTACCAGAGGAGTTTGGTTCTTTCCTATAGTGGCTATTTTGTCTATCGCCTCCTTTATTCTGTTATTGTAATCCTTAGGTTTCTTGGATTGGGTTTTGACTTTCTCCTTAATCTCAATGATCTTCATTCCTATCCATATTCTGAATTACTTTTTTTGGGTCATTTTAGCCATTTCAGACTCATAAATAACCTTTGCTGGGGAACTAGTGTAATCATTTGGAGCAAAGAAGACATTCTGGGTTTTTGAGTTGCCAGAGTTCTTGTGCTGCTTCATTCTCATCTATGTGAGCTGATGTTCCATTAACTGTGGTGTAATTTGAGTACAGTCAGTTGACTTATTTTTTGGATGTATTCAGAGGGCTGAAGCTTTGTCCAGGGTCTTTATGTGTAGCAGAGCCTTTGCCCTTGCTATTGCAGGGATTTATATTAGCAAAGTGTTTTTCATGTTGCAGTTTGGGCTGCAGCCCTGTAGATAGTACTCAAGCATAACCACTGGTATATAGACTCTTGCTCAGCCACATAGGCCCTAGCTGGGAAGAGGGCACTGCCTGGGGATGAGCAGTGGGAGAAGGGTTGCTCACTGGGGAGACAAACTGGTACCTTCTGCTCAGGGCAGCTGTACTTGCTGGAGGTGTGGTTAAAACACTCAGGATCTTTGTTGTTCCCCAGTCCAAGAGCAGCAAGGGCAGTACCACTGCAATGACAGTGACAGTGAGAGTGGGTCTTTCAGTTGTCTCTGGAAGCTCCACCTCAGAGAAACACTGGCCACTCCTACTGGGAATTTTCTGCCAGGGTTGGAGCAGCTGTTTTGCTGGCCTAAGACAAGGACCCTGCCTGTTGAAGAGCAGGGGGTCTAGAGTTTACTGAGAGGACAAAATGAGCTCCTCTCCTTCTGGTAACTGTGTCATGCTGGGAGTGCAAGTAAAGCCCTCGGGCTCTTTGTTCATTCTCTAGTCCAAGGCAAACAGGTGCAGAACAGCTGTTGCTGTCATGGCAGTGGCAAGGGCATTGTTAGTTGCCTCTGGAAGCACCTCAGTCTGGGATGGGGCAGCTTTTCTGAAGTCCGAAGATGAGCACCTTGCCTGGTGAAGAATGAGGGTTGGGGGCTCACAGGGAGGAGAAATGAAGCTCCTCACCCTATGGTATAGTGTCACACTGCAAGCATGAGTAAAGTCCTCAGGCTCTGTTTCCCTTCCAGTCTGAGGTCAGCAAGGGCAGAATCACTGCCTTGGCAGTGGCAGAGGGGCTGTCGTTTACCTCTGGGAGCCCCTCCCACAGGGAAATGCAGAACCACAAGCAGCAGAAATGCTCAGATATGCATGGGGCAGCTATTCCATTGTTCTGAGCCAGGGGCCTTGTCTAGTGGAGAGTAGAAGGCAGAGGCTCACAGGGTAGAAATGCTGGGTTCCTCCTTACATGCTGACTGCAGTTTGCTGGAGGTTCCAGCACAGTGAACAGGCCCTTTGTTCCTTCCCAGCCAAGGACATTAAAGGTAGTAACACTGAAGCTGCAATGGTAGAGGGGCTGTATGTTGTCTCTGGGATTTCCTACTCAGAGCAATACAGAGCTGCCACAAGTAAAGTGTTCAGGTGGGGACAGAGTGATTGGGTTGGGAGCCCAGGCCAGGAAGTACTTGCCATTGAAGAGTAGCAGAGGTGGGTAACTGTATGGAAAACAATCTGGCAACTTTTCTGTAAGCCTGCTGCTCTGCACAAGGAGGGGGTGGTCAGTGGCAGGAAAGAGTGGGGGATCCATCAGAGTGGAAGTCTGAGTCAGTCCCCAACCACAATAGTCCCTCCTAAGACTGAGGGAAACAGGAGAAAGGGCTGTGGAATAGCCAAAATAGCAGACTGTCTGATCAATCTGAGAGCTCTGTCTCAGGAAACTGCACAGCTGCTCCTAGCTCAACAGCCCAGGTTGGGAATGGCTGAAGTTCCAGGTCAAAAGGCCCTGTGTAGAGACAAGTAGCGTGGCAGGGAACCATGTGGAAAATAGGTCTGGCTGCTTTTCTGTAAGGCGCCTGGAAAGTTGCATTGGGTGATTATGGTGTACCCTCCAGAACCTGAGGACAACAAGAAGAAGGTGCAGAGCAGCAAAAATGGTAGTCTGCCTTTCCCTCTGGAAGCTATGTCCCAGGCCATTGCAGAGCTGATCCCAGCCTGAGAAGTTAGATGGGGCTGGGGTTGCCTCGTTAGCATTCCAGGTGAGACTTATCCTGTGAGCTGAGATGAATTTGAGGCCTGAGGTGTGTTGCTGCCAAGTGCTGTGGATTCTGTCCATTTTCTGGAGGCACAAGAGGGATCCTGGCCTCCCCTATTGCTGCAACTGCAGATCCAAGGCTCTCAGGACTGCACATGGGCCTGAGCAGCAGCTCTGTCCAGATCCCATGTAGTTTTCCACATCAGTCTGGAGTTCTAGTGGGGAAGGCTCACAGAGGAGCTCCTGAACCCCAGAGATGCAAAGTTCCATGATAGAAGCATGAGTCCCTGGGGACTGTCAATCACTCACTGTTTCCTTGTAGCAGGGAAAAAGAGAAAAACCTGACCCATGGCCTCCCCTGGCTTCATGTCCCTCTGGTGGGCAGTTTTCCTATCTTGTTATTTTCCATTTTCCATGGGTCAAGTTGTTTCCTTAATGACTCCCAGTGTGTCCACCTGCAGGTGACTGAATGACAGACAGAGGCTGCAGCAGGGCCACCTAGGGCCTCCTGGTTATGAGCGGTGGTGAAGGAGTGGTTCAATTGGGAGAACAACTGACATCTTCTGCTTCAGGCAGGTGCATTTATGGGACATGAAGTTAAAGCATTAAGGGGTTTGCTGTTCCCTTTTGTATGAAGGACACTGTAGTGAAGAACATGGAGCAGTGGAGATGGGACACAAGCTGGGCTAGCTATTAGTTTTGGGGTGTCAAAAGTTATACATGGATTTTCAACTGTGCAGAGGGTTGGTGCTCCTAACCTCAATGTTGTCCAACACTCAACTTTACATGTTATAGAGGCAATATAGTATCAACACTTAAGTGTATGGTCTTTAGAGATCAGATAATTGATGTTTGAATCACAAATTTATCACTTCCCCTAAATTTTTACACTAGTTTTAAGATCCCGCCTGATCAAGTAATTTCATTTGTGAACCAAACACACCATAAGAGCTTGGTAAATTATAGTTAAGAATTTTTATTTGTTTCTTACTAGATAGACTATGAATGACTTTAGTTCACAAACTATAACTTAGTAATTATTATGTCTCAAGAGCCTATCAAAATGCATGATCAGTTCCAGCCAATGTTTAATGAATGAATAAAAATGAACAGAGCACATGTATATAAATGCTAATGTTTTATTTGGTCTCACTGGAGTAAGTTTATCTTTGAAATGCACAATTTAGTGGGGTTTATTTTTAGAAAGTTTTCATGAAATGGCTATTGTAAAACAACTCAGAAACAGATCAAACTGCTTGATTAGCAGATGAACCAGCAAATAGCAAAAAATAGTTTTTTTTTAATCATGTTGCAAACATGTTGCCAGCTATCTTTGTTACCTTACTAGACCACTTGAATCACCAGATATATTAGTCATTTAACATTTATTCTACAGTTGATATCACATAACATTTTTTTCTGTGACCTGTGAGATAGATGATGTCATATCAACATTTTGTAGATGAGGAAATGAAGGCATAGGAAATGTGTATAACTGACCCACACATTTACAGCTATTAGAGTGTAGATCCAGTTCTTGAACTATACAGGCTGCCTCTTGACCTAATTCTCTTAACCATTATGCTATATACATGAGATAAGAGAAACACAGCTGCCTCAGGTCTTTTTTGTGCAGATAATTCAAGCTAGTAGACAATGACTTTCATTTAAAATAAATAATAAATAAATGGGCTTATTACCAAAGGAACATAAACATGGAAATTTTAGCAAGTACAATGATACGTAAATCAGTACAATATCAGAGTACTCAAAAGTTAAAAGCAGGTTTTGTTCTATTACAGTATAGTTTTCTATTTTTCTAATTTACTCAAGATTACTTAGGTAACACAACACTTTCTCATCTAACTCTCTAAACATTAGATTTCAGTAGCACTGAATTATTATGATTATATTCTTTAACATTTAAAAAACACCAGCAATAAATTATAAATTATAGAGAAACTATAAAATATATCCTTATTCCAACTACTTGGCAATAAGTAAATCATTGACCTGCTTTTGGAGAAAAGACATGTAAAACAAGGAGAATGTGGTGAAAAGAAAGACAAATACCAACCACTGAAAAATAAAATAAATACCTCTCTTCTTTTATAAGGCTAGATCTATGGGAAACATGTCATTTCTAAAATTTGCCTTTGGTGTCCACTTCCCCTTTTGCAAGATTCCCTTTTCCCCACTTCTCTTCTTCTTTTCTCACAAATAATTAATGAGAATCTTGCCTGCTGCCTATCATTAATTTTTTTCTTATATAAATTTCACCCTTTTGGGGAAGAAGTCACAAGTTTTTATTTCTGAGTAAAGAGAAATAACTTCTTGGCAGCATATATTTGATGCCATAACTTTAAAACTTCTGTCTTTGTTCCTTATCACATTTATCAAACTGCTGACCAGTGAGACAGTGAATAGATTCATCCAAAGGCTTGCTTTCCAAAATCTCTCAAATTACACTGCTTAATAGTATGCATTCATAGTAATCAATTTCTGGACTGTGAGATATTATACATTAGGAAGGCATTCAAAGAAAAGCATGTGTTATCCTCTCAGTCACTCTGACTTGATCAGCAGAAAGTTACTTACATGAACTTCATTTTTCTAACTTCTGTTAAGAATAGCCCTCAATGAGCTATCATTTACAGTTATGCTTTCAATCTTTATTAAATGC